>NW_019369766.1:0-109567 GCF_002775205.1 Xiphophorus maculatus | reverse complement strand
TTTATTTTTTATTTCTTACATCTTGATGAAAGCTTCCAAATTCTGGAGGAAAATACAAAAACAAAACCAATTTTGGTCATAAATTCTGAGAAACTGCAGAGGCGATAAAATGTTTTGCATAAATCACCATTTTGCAGAGAATAATAGTTATAAAAAAAAAACGTTTTATTCATACAGCACCTTTCTAAAGTATTGACATATATTCATTTTTTAACGATTTGTCACATAATAAATAACAAATTTCATTTTATTAGGATTGTATGTTTTAGATTAACACAGAACAATAACAGTAATAATAATAATTTATGTGCAGCATGTTTCTAAGCACTTTGCAATATTCTAAAATTAATGTAGCATAATAGAAAAAAATAGTTAAATTCCAAATTGTTAACATCCACCAAGCACAAGGAGATGATTCCCATAAAGTTTTTATTATCAGTCTGACAACATTTAGACTGATAATTATTACCTCAATATTTTGAGTTGATAACTGTTAGCATTTGGGGCTAGCATGCTAGTTTCCCGTTAGCTAGCAGCTAACTACTAATGTATTTTGGGCTGGTACACAACACATCACCTTATGGCACTTTACAAAATAATGACACATTTTGTCTAATCAAACATACATTTAATTGATCCTAGTTATTAATTTAGTCATTTTTAATGGCAGTAAGTAGCTCGTTTAGAAAAACGGCTAAAACAATTCAACTTTATTTCAACAGCGTTCCTCTTACTGCTTACCTCAATAAAACAATGTTGGATTGTATCTTAGTAACTTATGAAGTATATGAACATTAATCTTCTTACTTTGTAAAAAGCCAGTCTTCATGGTTGACGGCTGCTATCTGTTGCCATCTGCTTTCCTCAGTAAAATGTTTATAATAAAATTATAAGTTTGGTTTGCATCTTTGTCTGTTTTTGCAGCTGACCCTGTGATCATTTTGACAGTGAAATCAACCAAATAAAAGCAAAATAAAGCTACCAACTGTCTGTTTTTTGCTAGCTTTACTAGAGTTTTCACGTCCACCATGATGGAGTGCGACACTTTCTGAAGAGTGTGACGTCACCTGCAGAGGGTCAGTCTGTTGTTTAAGATTAAATATAATTCAGCGGTTACACACTGCCATGTTTTTGAGTTTTTCTTCTACTTCAGTACACCTGAATCAGATAAATAACTCATTACCAGCTCCCGTAGAACCTGCTAACATGTTGAGGAGTTAATGAAGCCATTTGGTTCAGGTGTTGGATCTGATCGGGGAACCCCTCAGTTTTAACTGTAGTACTGAAGATTACTTTCACCCAGGCGTTGTTGGGAAAACAAGCTGTGATGGAGAAAATCCAGAGAAAAGAAATGACTCCTGGGGACACATTTTCACCCGGCTAACAGCCCCTCCTGAGCCAATAACGGGATAATAGGTTGTGTCTGGTTGAGCGCGGTTCTTAGTTAAAAGAAATGGCGCCTCAGTGGGATGTGTTGATTTAGAACAACGTTTCGTGCAGAAGCTGCAGGATGATGAAGTTTGAGTTGATTGTTGCATGGCTGTAATCTTTATTTGATTTCTGCACCGTTTAGTCCAACAAGGTCCGCTCAAAGAGACCATATCATGAAACAGAGGTGTCCAAACTGAGGTCTGGGGGCCGTTTGTGGCCCCTGAACGGACGTTGTGTAATGATACATAAAAAGATGGAGACTTTTTTTCCAATTAGAACAAAACTATATCCCACAAATTAAAATATCCTCACAGAAATGTCAGACACAACACAAAGTATTTATCTGTTAATAATTACGTTTTTGAGATCGGAAACGATTTGGACACTAAGGCAGACTTTGATCCACCCAAATCCGCTTCTAATTACATTATTAAAACTTTTTCAAATCATGTTTTTATTCTTGAGAATGGACAAAAATTGTTTTGTTTTCTTTAATCAACACCAAACTAAATTAGTTAAGTTATTGCCTTTCTTTCAATATCAGAAAAATGCAAAACTATTCTAACATTTTGGATCTACAATGATTAACACATTCCTTTACTACAAAAGAAATGATTAAAATATTTCATGCTTAAGTTTGTTGTTGAGCAGGAAAAACTAATTTTCTGTAAATCTTTTTGTGAATTTAGTATTCAAAAATGTTTTATTCTTCGGACAGTGAATATTCTTCAGTTAACAATTTTACAAAATGTTTGGACAACTTAATGTCTGTAAACATTTAGTAATATTTTTAAAACGGTAACATTGCAAACAAAAATTTTGATGTTGATATAATTGATTTAAATTATTTTTTTAATTTGTCAAGGTTTAATGCATGTTGTTTTTAAAACATCAGCTGACAAAAGCAAGTCACAATAATCACAACATCATAAGTAGAAAAATGATAAAACAAAAAATAAAATTAGGTTTGTGAAAAATAATAATAGACAATTCAAAAATTGGTTGAAAAATCACCAAAAAATAACATGAATAAAAATCAAGACATACTTAATTTCAGCTGAATCAATTTATTACTAATTTCCCTCTTTTTTTTTATTTATATTGCTACATTTTTTTAGCACAGTTGATTGACACAAAATGTGTTTGGTTGTTGACCTTTGATGACCTCTGGAAACATTAACTGACATTTTTAAAACACAAACACAAACAAAAGTCTTTGCTCCACAAAACAACATAAACTGAATTTAATTTGAAGAAGCAACATGAAACCAGCTCAACTTTTATCTAATTTATCTCATTAGATCCTATTTAAATAAAGTAGTTTGTGGTTTCATTGTGACAGAAAAGCGTCGTCGTTTTATCGGGGTGCGATTAGTTTTGCCTGGCATTGCGCAGGCTGTCATTACTGCTAACAACTAGCCTCCTCTCCTCCAGAATTGCAGCTTTGATGCTAAGTGATTAGCAGAAAACATCCGCCATGCCGTCTCTGTGCAGAACAAACCCGTTTATCCGCCTCGTTCACCTCGGGGTTTGTCCCTCTCTTCCGCCTCATTAGTGATGTCATAGTGTGGATATCACTGTGATTATTCCCGTCTGGCATATCCTAAATGACTCCTGATTGCTGGGATTTAGCCTGAAGGGAACTAAAAGCACATTTCCTGGGTGTTTTTTTTATTTTTTATGATTATCATCATGTCAGAGAAGGAAGAGAGCGTCTGATGATCAGGGTCATTCAGACAAAGCATATTTAACCACAAAAAATGGGAGAAAGCAGCCGGGCGAGTAAGGACAGGCTGAAAATTTCTCCTGCCTTGACAGACTAAAGTAGCCTATTACATGATGGTGAGGCTTTCATCTATTACTTCAAGGAGGTAGAGAAGATAATCACCACTGTTATTCTCCATCTGATGCGCCCACAGCCACCTATTACCCTGTGGCCTGCAGCGTCCAGCGCTGCATACAGAAAGCCACCTTCACCTCCCATCCACCTGGATTTCTGTTCACTCGGTTAACGAGAACAGTCGCCGCCGTTGCCATCGCCGCCCCCCATAAGCCCCTGCAGCATCATCCCAAAGACAGAGATATGAGAGAGGGGATCGCTTCCCGGGTCGATAGTTCTGCTAATCATCTCTCTAATCACAGGCCATTACAGCTGGGCGTCTGACGTGGATCCTCTCCGCAGGACGCTGGACATGATGCACTCTGACACACCTGCTGCCGCCCTGCAGGCTGAATATCAAAGGCGCTCACCTCTGGATGAGGTCTGTTTTTAGACAAATTAATAACAGCGTGCGTCCGCATCAAGCGCGTCTGGAGTGGGCTCCGCTGTTGTTATAGCAGAAACGGATTGCCGCCTTGATTAGGAGCAGGAATAATCAAATGTAGACATTGTGAAAGTCTTACTTCTTGTTTTGGGGAGTTGATTGGAGAAAATACCTTCAGGTATGGAGACGCTACTCAGAGCAAAAACCAAGGATTTTAATGTTTAGATGAGTTTGAAGGTTTTCACACCTGATAGTCCAGAAGACTCGGTTTGAATTGGGACCAAAGTTGCAACATTTGTTACATTTTCAGCTGCTGTGACTCCCTGTGTCAAACGACTCTTGAAAAGGCTGTTCCCCTCCTCGCCTATGGGGGCGCTGCACCAAGAACCACTGAAGAATTTGGATTGATTTTGAATTTTTTGGAGGGGTTTTACTGACTGCAATTTTAAATGGTGGAGTTGATTTTTTTTTTTTTTAATTGCTTCCAGAAACAATCCCAATGCTAGAAAAAAATTTCTGACAATCATTTAGATTTAGGATGTTTCTCCACCTGATAGTCCAGAAGATTCTGTTCAATTCGGGACCAAAGCTGCAACATTTGTTACATTTTCATCTGCGTCACACAACTTTTCAAAATGTTTCCCTCCTGACCTGTGGGGGCGCTGCACTAAGAATCACTGAACAATTTGGATTAATTTTCAAATCTTTGTTTTCCTTTCTAACTGTACGTTTTAAGGATGGAGCTGGTTATACGGTGTGCATTTTTAAAAAGGGAGCCATTATGAAAATTCTAAATTTTTTGCACTTTTTTTTTTTACTTTGTTTGGTCTTCTCAGCTTCTAGAAGCGATCCAAGTGCTAAAAATAATCCAGCCATTTTCTGGTTATCATTTAGGTTGTTTCTCCACTTGATAGTCGGGTAGATTTGGTTCGATTTGGTTCGATTTGCCAAGTCGAACCAAATCTAGTCGGGTAGATTTGGTTCGATTTGCAACATTTGTTACAGTTTCAGCTGCTGCCCTTTGAAAAGCCTGTTCCCCTCCTCGCCTGTGGGGGCGCTCCACCAAGAACCACTGAAGGAAACAACATGAAAACCTTTAAAGAAAAAACTGAGTGCAACTTCCTTCTTCACAACATAAAAACAAAATATATAAAGATGATAAAAAGACATCTTATCATCTCAGGTTTATATTGGAAAAAGAAACTTTCCACACCATAAAATTTAGTCAAGCAAATTTTTCTGTTGAAGAATTTTATAGATTTGATGCATTTTTTGCCCTTTTTCAGCCAAAAACCCAACATCTGACTGTCTCAGGTAAAATCAGTGTAAGAAAATGAGACGTCAGGATTTTTTATCATGTTTTCAAATTACAGTTCATTAATCCTCACATTCAAATCTTTCAAGTGATTTGCAATGAAGCTGTGATTACTAAAGAGTCTCTTGTGCCAGCTCATGCAGAGATCTGCAGATTTTTGAGTTTTGAACTTTCAATGTTTTGTTAAAGAGTTTGTAAAGATCCATCATGCTTACCTGCAGAATAAATGAATCAAATTAATCGGATTCCTGTCGGATACCCCCTGCTGGTAAAACCATCATCCTGACAGCATCACAGAGACCTTTAAACCTCTAAATTTGTATAAAGTCTGCCTCTAAACTTCTGAGTCAGGTTTTAGTTTTATTGAAACTTTTTGTGGCGAAATTGTCAAGCCAGAAGTAGCTAGATTATTTTTAAACTCAACTGTAAACAAAAGATACAATTATTTGATTTTTCTGTTGGGAAACATTTAACTCGTAATGTTTGCAATAATTTCTGACCTCGATGGAAAAACAGAGGAAAAAATGTTGTCAATTTTTAGCAACAAGAGTAAAAGTAACTGGATAGATGAGCTTTTTCTGGTATAAATTAACAGAAAAGGGAAAAAAGGTATTAATATACTAATACTATGTTTGATACCCAACATTCTCTATTGTAAGAAGATTTTAATATGTTTGCCATAATTAAAGATAAAGCAATTATCTCAATTTGCATCTGCTGGGTGATGTGGTGAGGTTGTATCAATCAATAAATCAGTTTATTTTCAGGGAAAATAAACTGGTCTAGTTTTTTTGGTCTAGTTTCTAGTGCAAATATTTCAGTACACTAAAAACAAGACAAAACTAACTTAGTTTTAGTAACTTTTCAGCAAGAAATATGAGCTTGTTTTAAGTCAATAATTGCTTAATATTGATTTATAAAAGTATTTGTTCTATTGGCAGATTATTTCACTTATAACATAGAAAAATGTCTTATTATCAGAGAAAACAAATTAACAATGAAACTAGTACTTTTTAAAATATCAGTATTAATTCTTGACTTAAACAAGCTCATATTTCTTGCTAAAAAGTTACTTGTAATTTAGTTTTGCCTCATCTCAAACCTACTAGACCAAAAATACTTGGAAAGATTTTGTATTTTTGCAGTGTAGTGAACTTTTCACTCTTCCAAACCAAACTGGACGAACGGCTAAAATGTGTACCATGCAAAAGCAAAGAAAATATTAATAACAGAAACAAACACCTGGAATCTACATGTTTGCTGAAATCCTGTAGGGTTAATTATGTCCGTCCAGTGTTTGTATTAAACCCTTTCAAATCAACTCTACCAGTAGTTGACAGGAAGTAGGCTTAGTTTCTGGTGGGAAAATGGCCGCCTTGATGAAATCCATGGTTTGGGTTGATGAGCCGTGCAGAGTTTTGATTAATGACCGTTATTATGTCGTCACATGTTGCTGCTCTAATCATTACATTTCCCACTGACCGTTTTAATTATTTCTCTGTTCACGGCTTATGGCCTCCTCTTCGGTTAATTGGACTAAAGCGAGACCTCAAGAGGTCTTGATGCATATTTATTTTTCAGACTCACAACTGAATGGAAAGGACATTACCTTCGATGTTTCTATCCACAATTAGCAACCCAGAACTGAAGTTGTACTTTGGATCAACAGCAAAACTTTGGAAAAGCTTAAACTTTTACATTGGATTTATGTAACATTGCACTGAAGAAAATTACTAGGATACCCATAGTTATATGAACCTTTTCTCACCAAACAATGATGAATCCAAATGGGTTAAATCTGGTCTTCAGGAGGAATTACACACATTATGTTTTGGAAGAAAAATAGCCAATTTCCAGAGTGAAGAACATGGGTGTATTGAGAGAGGCTGATTGTAATTATAAATTCAAGAGGAAAACCGTTTGGTCCCCTGAGACGATGTCTCTCTCTTGACATTAACAAGCAATCAACCTGTGGGAAGCTTTTAAAATATCACTGGATATTTATAAAGAACACGGCCTTGAGCTCTCGCCATCCCATGTGCAGAAACCCGCCTTTGTCTTCCTTAAAAAAAAAAATCACCTCCAGCTTTTTAATAATTGATTTAATATTCCTATTGCTGAGTCTCTTCTTGTGGTAAAACTAAATGTCTGTCAGAAGAGCTCTTTACCTTTTTTCTGACGTAACTGAATGAAATCAAGAACTACGTCACATAAAAAAGAGTAAAAAAATTAATCTTTGAATTAAATTAAAGACGTAAAAGTTTTATAATCCATCAGAAAATAAAAACCACTCATTTAAAACCAAACAAACAATAAAATGTTTCTTTCTCTTTTTATAGAATAAATCTAGAAACCAGAGTGAAAATACTTGGTAAGGTTTTGTGTTTTGCAGAACAGAAGTTGGTATAACTGTTGCTAACAACATCACCAGCACTGCAAAACAAAATCTTACAACTATTTTTCTCCAGTTTCTACTGCAAATATCTCAATAAGACAAGATTAACCTATAAAGTTTCCAGCAGGATGTAGGAACTTGTTTTAACTTAAGTCAATACTTCCTTTCCTTCCTTAATGAATGTATTTATTCCACTAGGAGATTATTTAATCTGTAAGATTGGAAATAATCTACCAGTGGAGCTCAAACTTTTAAAATATTAACTTAAAATAAGCTCCCATATCTTGCTAGAAAAGTTAGTTTTGTCTTATTTCCAGTGTATTCATAGATTCGCAGTAGAAACTACAGAAAAATAGTTGGTAAGATTTTTTGTTCTTGGTCCAAAGCACCAACTCGGGGTGGATGATTACGGATTAATTTCCACCAACAGGCCAGCTGTAATGATTTAATTGTTTTTAGCTCCAACCTGCAGAAGTGCTTACTCTGCAGACAGCAGCGGTTGTTTATAGGTAGCAGCTTCCTCAGGGGGCATAAAACACATTTGTGTTAAAACCCTGCAACGTTTTATTCTCCTTTTGAGGAGCGCGCGCTGCACGGGAGCGTGGCGACGAGGATTATGCATGAATCAGAAAATGGCCTTTTAGTCATCCTTCCTCAGCTCGAGCGCGTGTTTCCAGTCAGACAATACAAACAATACTTCACGGGTAAACATGTCGGTTTACAGTGATTCCAGAGCACTTTACCCTTCATCCAAACGCAGAGGAGGTGAATAATTCTTCCACTGATATTTTTAGCTTTTTCCGTGTGAGGAAAAGTGCGTTCATTTCCATTGTTAACAAAGGAGGGGATGGTTGTGACCACGGAGGGTGGAGCTTCATGCCACAAAGAGAAGCAGGTCAGACTGCCTGATCAATACACACATATTGCCAGTAAATATGCTGAATATGTATGGGATTGTTCTCTGATGGTGCATTTATTCCCCCCATATTTCCTTGTTAAATATCCTGTTTGATTCTGCGCCTGGCAGCTCTCCCATATCCTCTGTAAATTACTCGATTTGGAAGTGAGATATGAGCCGCGCCGTTTTTCACATTCTGTACTGTACCTCAAGAATCTCGTTTTGACTGAAATCTTCTCATTCATTCACGGCTTATGTTCCTGAGAACGACTGGCAGGATGGAAATCATCAATTCGCTTCCGTTCCCTGCATAACAAATACGAGTCAAGTTACCAAAAAAAGAAGAAAAAATGAGCTGGAGCCAATTCTGATGTGATGCACTTTTTAGATTGAGTTTTATTTCTACACTGATGATGTCAAACTATATAAATGAACAAGATTTCGTACACAAACAGGAAGTAAGAAGCTTCACTGCAAAAACTAGTCTAGTTTTTAATGCAAATATCAAAATGAGACAAAACTAACTTACAAGTAACTTTTCTGCAAGAAGCAGGAGTTTGTTTTAAAGTCAATAATTCCTTGAGATTGATGAAAAAAATATTTATTTTGCATAAAAAATGGGGGGAAAAAAGTCTTCTTATACAGTAAGTGTACTAATATGTCAACATGTCAACAGACTAGACAAAAATACTTGGTAACATTTTCTATTTTTGCATTTGCAGTGTATCTTTTGTGGATTTTTGTTTTTGCTTTTACTTTCTAATAATAAGAGCTTGTTTTCAGTCAATGTTGATGGAAAAGCTCCAGTTCCACTGGCAGATTGATTCACTTAAAACAAAGAAAAGCAACTTGTTATCAGTGAAATCATTTGCCAGTGAACTATTATTTCAATGTCCCTGATTGGCTCGCTTTAGACAATGACCTACTGCATTAATTGTTCAAAGTAAATTGAACATTTAAGACAACATTTCCAACTTATGAGGCACCTTGTCATAGAGATATTTAAATTATGCAATTAATTACGTTTTACGCCATTTAATTAGTAGCATGAATGACCTTAAAAAGACATATGATTTTAGCAAAAAAAATGTTGGAGTTAATCATCCATTTAAAAATAAAATAAAAAAATGCACTTACAGTCCTCCCAAAAAAAATTTTCATTAAAGTTACACTTACATTTATTTGATTTGCAATAAACAGAGTTTTGTTTTTTTGTTTCTTTGTGTCTTAGTGAAAAGTAAAACATTTATTCTATTATTATATTACAGTCTTGGATTGAAGCCTTGAATCTGAACATCCTGATCCTCCTGCAGCTTCTCCCTCTACACTCAGGGATGTGGGTGTTTTATGCATACGCTAATTCAGTAATTGCAACACAAGAAGCTGCCGTTCTGAGATCCTCAGCATCTCCAGAGACATCAGGGTAATGCTGAGGCTAAAGTTCACTTCTTTTCACTTTCTCAATAACCCTTAAATAAAAGGTTCACAGAGGTCGAGCTGAAAAGAAAGGAAAAAAACTTGTAAATGCAAATCAAATTTCAGCCTGAAGGATCAGAGGAATTAAAAATGAAAAATAGAAAATTCATCCTTCAGAAGGTAACTTCTGTCTTTACATTCGACCTCTGCTGATTGTTGAAGACGGCCTTCTCTGTTCTTTATCTCTGTTTAAATGAAAATCAGCACTTTCTTCTTTGATTCCAATTTTGACTTCTAATGATTCACTTCCTGCTAAAGAGCCCCCTAGTGGTTGAAGAAAAATCCACAGAAAAGCCGCACCGGGCTTTAAGCCGCACGGTTCAAATCGTGGGAAAAAGTATAGTCCGAAAAATACGGTAATAATTCATTCATTCATCTATTTAACATCCAGCTAACCATCCGTTCATCCAGCCATTTGTCCAACCATCTAAGTTCTTCATGTCTGTAGATGAACAGACTAGAAAATAACAAGGTTTAAATCAACGCGAGTTCAGAAATCATCCAATCAATGAAAGAGATGTTGATGGTTTTATACTGAATATTTTGGTTAAAAACTTGGCCAAACCAAGACTCAACGTTTGAAAAAAACAACAACATAATTATCTTTACAATAACTGATTCATAATCTAATTTTATATACACTTCAGTCAACTCAATCATTAACTGACATTTCAATGTCTGACCTACAAAAAAGAGCCAAACTTCAGGATTTCACATCCAAATTAGTTTTTCTTTTTTACTGTAAGAAAATGTTCAAACTCAAAATTCAGAAACCGGAAAGTTTTAATTTTAAATTGCATTTTATTCCTAATTTAACTCATCAGACGAGCTGAAAACACTCGGTTACCCCTCACATTACAGAGAGCAGAAACATAAGCATTACACTGCAAAAACACAAAATATTTTTGGTGTAATTTTAATTGGAAATATCTTAGTTCACTCAAATGAAGACAAAACGGTTTGCAAATTATTTCAGTTTTAAAAGCAAAAAAGAGTTGTTTTTTTTAAAAAGAGAATTTTTATTTTTATTTTTTTTTATCTCCAGTGGCCGCCTTACGTCTTTTGAGCTGATTTTTTTTTTATATGAACATTGATAGAATATTATAAGTCTATACTTCTTTCTCCTCCTGTTGATTCTTTAGTTGTTAATTTAACTATTCTTATTCATGCTTGAGTAAATGACATAAAAATGTAAATGAAATTAAATTTTTGTAGTATTTTAAGTGTTTTGAGATATTTGAAATAGAAACTAGACCAGAAATACTTGGTCGGCTGTTGTGTTTTGCATATTTAAAACAAAATGAACTGTGGGGCTTGGCTATTAGTCTCCAACAAACACAACAAGGTCACTGGAGTTTCTTTCATTTGTTATTCCAAACAGGCTGTCATGTGGCTGTTTCCAGCCATGATGATGAATAATGAGTTTTTGGTTTTTGGTCACAGCTGGAGTGAAGCGAATAAAGAGGCTAATTAAAGAGGACAATAACAGTTAAAGTTTAGATTTTTGGGGGTTGAAAACACTTGAAGGTATTTCCTGGATAAATCCAGCTGAATGTCGCGGTTTTGTCTCCCTCTTAGCCGCATTTAAACGTCTTCCTGCTGCAGGTGAAGCCCAGATTTTCTGCTTCAGGATTCAGCCGGACTTGGAGCTTTGCAGGAAGCGTTCGATCTCAATCCCGTCTCCTGTCTCTGGTTGATAGGACCGGTCGGCAGCGGCGGCTTACCTGGGCGCTGCACTCTGGACCGCCGCCTAATCATCTGGCCTCAAGTCAGGCAGGACAGCTGGGCCCTCAAAGGACCCAGCGCATCTGCACCGCTGCAGGAAGACGAAGAGGAGGATGAAGGAGCAGGAACTAATCGCTCTCCTCGTCTGATGGGATGTGCATAACGATCCGGCATCCTGCACTGGCGAGGTGAGTGGAGAGCTGAGCGCCACCGGGACGCTCACTTAGAAACAAAGACGGCTTCTCCTCATTTACAAACAAGGTGCAGTTAATGACCGGAGGGACGGAGCGGACTCAGCTCAGGAGAACTTTTAACTGCTGGATTAGGAGTTTAAAGAACAGGAACATTAAAACTATTCATCAGGCCCTAAATGGACCTGATGAATAGTGAGCTGCTATTGCCATGTGAAGAACCAAAACCAACCAATCAGAGCCAGGAGACGGGGCTTAGCGCTGCCAATCAGTGCCCATGGATTGTAAATTAACAATCTGGAGGTTTTTTGAAACGGCTCATTTTCCAGAAACCAAAAAACATGAAGTTATTGTCAAAAACCAGCTGGATGTTTTCCTTTAAACACATGGCTTGATTTATAAATATTAGATGTAAATGAAAGTAAGAAATTAGCAAAATGTTAACTTTTCATAGTAAGTTTCCTTTAAATTCTGGAAATGTACTCTCTAAGTTTTGGGAAAATATCCTAAAAGTTTTGCAACGATACTCTGTAAGCTTTTGATACAAAATACACGAGTTCCAGTTCGCAGCATGATTCAGGAATATATCGTATAAAATTGGTTAATAAATATTTCTACCCGAGTTTCTTTTCTTTCTCTTATGACATATTTTGCTT
This sequence comes from Xiphophorus maculatus, assembly GCF_002775205.1. NCBI lineage: Eukaryota > Metazoa > Chordata > Actinopteri > Cyprinodontiformes > Poeciliidae > Xiphophorus > Xiphophorus maculatus. Next base: position 97,216 of record NW_019369766.1, on the reverse strand, counting down.
CTCTGTAGTAAATGTACATTTTTTTTGTAATTTCTTCTATCTTTGCAGCATCAGACGCAGGTTTAGTTTGGAAAGGCTTCGTAGTGCAGCAGCTTTATCTCCCTGCAGACGGATGCAGCTGCTGCTTCTCTGCTGCTCAGTGGGAGTTTCTGCAGGAAGCGGCTCGGCGGGGGGTCGGGTCGGGCCGAGCGATTAGCTCCGGCACATCCACGGATCCTCCGTGTTCTGAGGATCATTTGCCTTCCCAGATAGTTGACGCTGATGTGTGCCTGGCGAGGCGACGCCTCCTCTGATGGTCACATGGTTTCAGAGCCGCTAATGCTCCGATCAGTCACCAGAAATCCAGCAATCACACTTTAAAGAACATGCAGAGAGAGCGCCTGCGTCTGTTCTCCCATCACTTTCAAATAATAGCTGTGATTTGCATATATTAGCTTTTTTTTATTTTCTAAGCCTGCTCACACATCTGCTCAGAATTAGTCATTATCGTTTTCTCTGTAATTTGGCAGGGGGGCGCCACAAGTTACTCCAAGTGCTCTCCTTAGAAACCAAACAGAACTTCATCTCTGGGAAAATCTGTTTATTTTAGCTCCACACTGCAAAATCACAAAATCTTACCAAGTATTTTTGTTTAGTTTTTGGAAAAATCACTTTTCAGCAAGGTATAGGAGCTTATTTTAAGTCAGTAATTCCTTAATATTGATTTTAAAAAGCACTAGTTCCACTGGCACATTTCGCTAAATGTTTCTTTTTTAATGAGTGAAATAATCTGCCAGTGGAACTAGTACTTTTAAAAATCAATATTAAGGAATTATTGACTTAAAATAAGCTCTTATACCTTGCTGAAAAGTTACTTGCATGAAGGTATTTGCAGGAGAAACTAGACAGAAAATGGGGAATGTTTTGTGTTTTTGCAGTGCAGGTACTTTATCTCTGGGAAAGTCTCTGATTATTTTAGTTTCTTTTCGCTGCAGGAGCGGCGGCGATGTTCTGCAGGATTAGAAACGTTGATGTCTGATCGGTAGTGATGACGGCGATGACAACCTGGCGCACGGCGGCGACGCGGGAGAGCAGATGATTCTCACAGATGGTGGAGAAACTTAAAGGTTGGGCTGTTTGTCGTCGTGTTTGTTCTACTCTCCTCCTGGACCAATCGCGCGGCTCCGGAGCCCCTCTGAGTTGATTAACCGCGCTGGCTTGCCAGCAGCTTCCCTGATTGTGATTACCTTCTGTGTTTTCTAATTTGGACCCGGCTTGAAGTGTTTCTAAGTCTGAGCGCTTGACATTCCCTCGAACGGGCCACAAAATCCGTCATTAGCCGCTGCATGTGCGCGGCTCCTGCTCCTATTGTCTTTGTCTCATTTAATGCTTGTCTCGTGTGAAATGAACTATCAGGCCACCAAGAGCACTTATGATAAAAGATGATGGTGGGAATCTTGAAATATGGAGCTTTATGGGAGCCACAGCCTACTTCTACAAGGTTAATGAACTCTCACTAACTTTAATAGTCTGTTTTCCGACTCATGCATCTTCATAAAAGCGCCCTTCCCCAAAGTCTGCAGGCGAGAGGTGCCATTTCAAACAGCTGTGCCAGGCGAGCCAAATGAAAGGAACCTCATGATGAATCGCATCCTCCTTCCTTCCATTTCTGCGCCGTTCACCTCACCTGGCAAACTGTCGGAGGATTACCTTCATTCCCCCTTGATGCCGAGATGTACGCGAACGAAGAGGATGGGAGGGGGAGCGGCGTTAAGTTCCTAATCACCTGGACCGGATGAGGGCGCGGAGGGGGAGGCGTTGTCCCAGGGGTGGCATTAAAGCGCGAGCAGCCGGGGTTGGAGCTCCAGGCTCGCTCGCAGGTCTGCAGACACACAAAGGCTCACATTTTATCTGCTGTCTTTGTGTGTGGAGGCAGGTTAAAGCTGTGGACCCCCCCGATACAAACATGTAAAACATGAAGTTTGTTCACTTTGTGGTTATTTTTATTCCCTCGTTTGTGTTTAAAAGTTTGATTTTATCTGAAACAGCAGCAGTTAAAGTGAGCTACATATCCTAAATGTGACTTAACCAAATACCCTCCTTAAGTAAAAGTACAAACAACCAAACAAAAATGTACTCTAGCAAAAGTACTTGCTTTTAAAAATCCTTAAAGTACTCGTTGAATGTATTCCAGTATAATTAAGTGTGTTTTTCCACCTCATAGTCCAGTAGATTAGTTATTTGGGACCAAAGTTGCAACATTTGTTACATTTCCAGCTGCTATGGGGTTTTTTCACACCGCACTGGTTCAAACCAAGCAAACTCTTTAAAAAGTCTGTTTCCCTCCTCGCCTGTGGGGGCGCTGCACCAAGAACCACTGAAGGAAACAACATGAAAACCTCTGAAGAAGACCCTGAAGTCAATAATTCACAAAATGTAAACAAAAATGGAGTAGCGTCAGATTTTAGCGGTTGTTGGATTTCTGTTTTGTCTTTATTTCTCCTGCTAGCGCTAGCCTCTCACGTTTGTTTTGGTTGTATTTACCCAGAATACCCTGCTGTAGTCCACTTCCTGCTTTGGAGCGGTCTCCAGTCCACTTGGCTTTCACATATGCATTTGCACCAGGGTTCACTTCAACTGAACCAAGACCGAGGATTATAGGTAGGCCAGAGTTCACACCTCCCCAAAAGAGCCCGACTAACATGCTGGAGTTGGATTGAAGCGAACTAAACAGGGCTGGTATGAATGCACTCTAAGTGTGCTTACCCTCCGTATATTTTCTTTAATACGTCATAATGAACAATGCTCCATTTTTATTTTCCTAACTCTGTGACAGGTTACACTTGGACTTCTGATTCTGCACTGAAAAAAAATAAATCTTTTTTTGTATTTTAAGTATTTTGGTCTAGTTTCTGGTGCAAATATCTTAATACTTTCAAAATAAGACAAAACTCACTTACAAGTGATTTTTCAGCAGGATAGTGGGGTCAATAATTTCAATAATAGATGAAAATGTTCTAGTTCAATTGGTAGATTATTTCATTATTACAAAATGTTTTTCCCATTTTGTAAGTGAAATAATCTGCCAGTGAAATTTGTTATTTTCATCAATATTAAGGAATTATTGACAAGTTTCCTGCACTTTATAATGAAAGAAACTGATTTGGATATTTTTTTTATTTAGCCTGATTTTATTTTGTAATTATGTTATTTATTTATTTATTTTAATTTTGGTCTTTAAAATACCCCAAATTTAAAATATTTTGTTGTAGCTACCTTTTATTTTAACTTGAGTAAAAATATGTTCTTGGGAACTTTACCAACCTCTATGTGTAAAAACTCCTCCAAACAAACTACTTATTGAAACATTCAATGTTTGACACTTTGCCAAATATGCTTCAGGAAAAATGTAATTATATTGTTTTTGTTTTTTGCAGGTTTGCAGTTTGTTCATTAGGCCTTTGTTATGTTACCAGAAACACAAACACATCCCAGACACAAACCTGCAAAATAAAATATGAAACATTTGAAACCCATACGTCGCCCGGGAGGCGAGGCAGAGATTAATCAGTTTATTTTGGGCGCCGATGTAGAGTTTTATTTATATAGATATATATATATGTAGAATGTGTTTGGTGCTGGCAGCTTGTTCTTATTTTGCCAGGTGCTTTTCTTGCCTGTAGCTCAATGAAGCCATGACATCAGGTGACATTTAAAATATTTGTGACAGCAATAACATTTCAAATATTGCGGTAAAGGCATCTTTGCTGTCAGGAGAGATGAAAGCAGGAGGTGAAGGCGATATGATCGGTTTATATTTTTGGAGCTGATAAACAAAGTCTCAGGAGTCTGTAGGTGGGTTTTGGTTTGGTTGGATGTTTTCCTTTGTTCCGGATCTGGAGGGGAATGAGGTTATTTAAAGTGTCGCTGTGTGTTTGGAGCGGTTTCCTGATGAACACCTACACACAGGTAGGCCACCAATCTCAGCAGCAATTAGCCATGCCAAAAATGACAAACTTAATTGTAGACTAATGTCTGCGTCGCCGCGGTGACGGGAAGGGGGTTAAACGCTCGTGTTGTTTTAGAGCTTTGTGGATAAAAGCAGGACAGTCTTTAAGGGAGAAGAGATTCAGTCCCACAGCGCTGAGTGTGTGTAACACACTGCTGATTTACTTTATTATTATTATTATTATTATTATTATCAAATGAATGGATGTGAGGATTTCATCTTCGACACAAGCAACTGAAAAAGAGACTGAAACTGAGGAGAATTATTTTTTAAACTTTAAACTGAACCATCCAACCAACCAGTCATCCATCCATTTATCCATCCATCCAATCTTCCATTCATTTGTTCATCCATCCATCCATCCAACCTTAAATCCAACAATTCAATTCATCGTTCCATCCAACTACCGTATTTTCCAGACTGTTAGCCGCTGGTATCTCCACCGCTTTGGGTTTTCCACTAGATTGCAGCAGAGGGCGCTATTTAACGTAATAAATCTGCCATCAAGGACGCAGTCCTGCGTCTCCAAAGCCGAACCATGGATTCGTTCAGCGGCTCTATTTCCCTCCTGTACTATTAATCAGATCGATAGCTTTGAACTTAAAAGCTGCATCATATGAACTTCTTCGTGTTGTTTCCATGATGAGGGGGTAAGAGTTTGAAAACATTTCTCCGTTGTGCCTGCTGCTAGCATTGTGCTAGTTTTAAATAAAAATCAGCGCTTTCTTCTTTGATTTCCAATTTTGACTTCCAATGATTCACTTCCTGCTAAAGAGCCCCCTGGTGGTTGAAGAAAAATCCACAGAAAAGCCGCACCAGGCTTTAAGCCACATGGTTCAAAGCGTGGGGGGAAAGTAGCGGCTTATAGTCCGAAAAATACGGTAATAATCCAGTCACTCATGTATTTAACCTTACATCCATCTAACCATCCATTCGTCCAGCCATTTGTCCAACTAACAAGTTTTCTCCTCTTTTATCAGCTCCTGCAAACTAAAACCTGAACTGGAATATTATCGATTCATTTCCGGTTCATTAAAACTCTGGGTTTCATTTCAATTTGTGGTGAAAAAACACATCAGTGGTCCTGATTTATTTCTGTTCTCCAGCTCTCTTTGGGTTCCAGTTGAACCTGACAGTGAGAGGTTTTGTTCTGAAGAACTGCGGTGAGCCTTTAATCACTTAGCGTTGGTCACTCCAGCACACCTGCCCTCCTTCCAGTCGCTCTCCCTCCAAACTCTGCCCACAAATAACCGCTGTGGGTTTGGAGACGTGAAGGTCAGCCTCCTGCCCAACACGGCACAGCGAGTTTCACGCTCAGACTCTATTTCTTCGCCGTCTCCATCTCCTTTCCCGTCTCTCCAGTTACCACCTTCCTTAACTCCCATTATGGACTCCGTCTCTTTATTTTCGCTCACCGCCTCTCAATCTCCGCCTCTCTGCTTCTCTTCGCTAGCCCAGGCTTAACATGTCATTGGGAAACCTTGAGGATAAATGAGGTCTTCAGCGAGAGGCAACCATCAACTCAGCATTACAATGGAGTTAGAAACGTTATAACTCACTGAATCTGCTGCAGGATGACAGCACTGTTTGCTTTGGAAAGCCCATAAAGCCTGATGCAATAATCCTTGCAGGAGGAAAGGCAGAAGTTGTCATAAAATCAAACATATGCTCTGCAAGGGCGCTGAAATTGAATAATCTGTGACAGCGCTGTCCCAAAAAACAAATTTGAATCTCCTCTTTCTTGCTTCATAGGCTCCATTTAAATGCACTCAGTGGAAAGTAAGGAAAGAAAACAGCATTTAGGTTGGGGTGAAATATGCTCCTCGTTAGAGTTGTCAGTGGGGAAAAGCAGAGACGTTGAAGCTTTAATCGCCTCCCTTTCATGCGCGCAGTAATGGGACTTACAACATCTGTGTCTCAGAGGGTAAGATGGAGGGAGGAAGGGAAGCGGACTGCGTCTTGTGGTCGAGTATCGCAGAGACCCTCTGGAAACGTTCAAGTCGCCACAAAGTGAAAAGTGGATTATTTTAATTCAAGTGGGTTTTAAGGGGGTTGAAGTGGGAGAGAAGAGGCTGCTCCCCTCTGAAGGTTTAAAAATAAATGTCAGCCCTTCTCCCTCCACCCCTGGGTTTTATCTCTGGAGACCCCAAGCAGCCGTTCACTTCTTCATTTCTTTAAGGTTGTAGCTGCAGGTCTGTGGCAGAGCAGCTTTTCCAGCTTAAATTAGCCCCAGTGATCCCAGAGAACGCACAGACTAGTAATAATGGATATAATAAATTTAGTTGCATTTCCTTTAGCGATAAAATTGTGCAAATTGAAATTATGAAAATAAATCCGCTTAATGGAAACAACAACTCACGCTTTTTGATTTAAAAAAAAGTTTTAGAACTAGGACGAGATGGTTTTAATTTTCACAAAACCATTTCATCAAAGGGTAATGCAAAAAATACTTTTCTTTCATTACATGAGTCATGTGATGAACAGGATGTTACTACTGACAAAAACGACAAAGAAGAAGACAACAGGAAGTGGTTCTGCATGATTTTTAGTGACGTATAGCATGAACAAACTTCTTCATGCGTGATTTTAATTGCATTTCTTATTTTATGGAAACACAGCAATGTGTTTGTTTAGACATCAGCAGGATAAAAGCGCAAATTTGTAATGGTTTTATTTTTTGTAAAACCGCAATGGAAACACTTCCATCGCACACAAGTCATGTGATCAACAACAGGATGTTACTACTGATGGAACCGACAAAGATGACAGGAAGTAGTTGGAGGACGAGAGCGCTGCATGTTTTTTTAATGACTTATCATGAGCATAAACTAATTCACATGTAATTTTAATTGCATTTCTCATTTCATGGAAACACCAAAAATGGAAAATTGTGTTTTTTCAATGTTAGCAGAATATAAAAAATTTTGTGTACATTTATAATGAAAAGTGATCCTAGAGAATGCAAAACTTTCTAGTAATGGACATATTTTATCATATTAAATATGGCCACATCTTATCAACTGATTGAAGTGGCTTGTTTTAGGTAAATTATTCTTTAATATAGATAAAAATATGTATATATATATTAGTTCCACTGGCAGATAATTTCACTTATAACCAGACATTTTTTCCCTTATTATCAGTGAAATAATCTGCCAGTGTAATCAATACTTTTTCATTAATATTAAGGATTTATTGAGCTAAAATAAGCTCTTCAAAGTTGCTAAAAAGTTACTTGTAATATTAAAATATTTGCACTAGAAACTGCACAAGAACAATAAGTAATATTTTCTGTTTTGAATCAGTTAAAATCCATAAACAGAAATGTTTCCTTTAGTCAGAACCTCAACAAAAATCTAATAATTATTTCCTATAAACTAGTCAGAACTCTTCTTTTTTATTATTTCTGATTAAAATAAAGCCATTTTTGTATCTTTTTCTCTTAGTATCCACTGAAATACATGCATACATCACTAATCCATCCAGAAATCTTCTCAGCCTGATGTTGTTGTGCAGCAGGTTCGGCTGCAGAGTTACCTCTGCTGTGTGTTTGCATTCCCCGGACCAGTTCTGCTCACCTGAAACAGTAGCAATACTACTGATGTAAAAAGAGAATTTTTTTGTGTTGCTGTGATTTCAAACTTCACCCGTCATATTCTGAAACTCAAGTGAATAACTCACAGTTGTCTTTCATCTTTTTTTTTTTTGGGAGCTGAGGGAATTTATCACGTAAGCACTGCATTGAAGTTGCTTCTTGAGAAGTCACAGGACTCTTATGAAAAAACTGCAGAAGGCTGCAGGGGATGTTGGTAAGAGACGCCTCCTTCATTGAAACTGTATTATCATTATCCCAAACATGACCAGAGGATGTGTTCGCAGAGACCTTGTGACAGAGAGCTTTTGAAGCTGCTTAAACTTGACAAATCATCGTTTAATCGCTTTGCAACGTGCAAAATCAGGAATTTTATTTCCAGAATAAAAGTTCTAGGAAGAAAACTGGTCATAAGACGATAGGACATTCTACAGCAGGCCTTTGTTGTATGCATACAAAAAATAGAATATGTTATTCATTGCACAGAGTATTGCGTACTTTACTCATGTAATGAAAGCAAAAACACAAAATATTACCAAGTATTTTTGGTCTAGCTTCTAGTGCAAATATTTCAGTACACTTGAATTAAAACAAAACTAACTTACAAGTAACTTTTCAACAAGTAGATAATTTATTAATACTAATAAAATATATAGACTTGCTCCTCTGGCAGATTATTCCACTTATAACAAGATATTTTCCATGTAATAAGTGAAATAATCTGATACTTTTTGTCAATATTAAGGAATTATTAACTTAAAACAAGCTCCTGTTTCTTGCTGAAAACTTACTTGTAAGTTAGTTTTCTTATTTTGACATTCTGATGTTTATTCTTTGTTCTTTTTACAATTCAAGCCAGATATTTATATATTTTCCAAATAAAAAGACCATTTTTCCTCTCTGTCTGAAGTAAACTTTTCTTGTTTTAGATCAGTTATAGTTACCAAAATAAATTAAATTTGCTAAATGCCAGAAAACTTAGTGAGAATATTTTTTAGTGATTATTTTGTAGCAAATATTAGAAAAACACATGCACGTTGTATGGATGAATCATCCACATCTGGTTGAAAATATTATTTAAAAATGCAACAAACATTTTTAAAATGCTTGCCTCATCCAATTTGTTGATCTTAATTATTTGTGTTTATTTATTGTTGTTTGGTGTTTGGGGAAAATATGACAGTTTTCTTCCAGATGAGCACAAACAGCGGAGAATGTTTGCTTTGTCAGATATTTCTGTTAGTTTTGGACGGTTTTGCAGTCAGAGGAACATCTTACTGCGGTGCTGGAAATTAGTAAACTGAAGAGCCTCTTAATGATGAAAGACTTGAGTGATTAAACGACTAATTCTCCACTTATATCCAAACAAACATTTGACCTCGGGGTCAAGAAGGAAGCCCTCTGTCATCATTTCTAAACCCCACCAGGTTTTATCGCCTCCAGTCACCTCACTGATTTCTACTTGGATCTAAAAGCAAACAGATTAATTACGATTCAGAATATGTTTGACTTTTTGGGATGAAATAAAAAGCACAATTATTGTGTCTTCAGTGATTTTAAATGAAATTCATCAGCGTCTGTCTAATCCGGAACTCCATTAATGGAGGACGCTGCTCTTCATATTAACGTTCCTCATTCTGTTTGGGATATGAAGCCTCGTTTCACGACCTCCAGGGGAAAAAAGACATTTACTGCCGTTTATTCTTCAGGAATGTGACAAACCAAGTTGGACAGATGAAGATAATCCATAACAGTGACTGAGAATCACTAATTTGTTTGGAAGTTTTCTGTTTGATCATTATTTCATTGTGCCCCAGTTCAGTGTTTTGGTATAACTTGCTTACATGCTCGCTGTCAATCACCTGATGCCCCCTGGAAGAAAGCAGAGAGCCTGCTGGGAAATATTCCCTCAAATTTAAATTGATTTGCAAACTAAACCGTCACATTTTCAACAGCATGGCCTCGTTTTCTGCTGCGCTGATTTAAGACACTTGATAGAAAGAGTTCATTTTATAAAATGCATCTTATATAATTATTCACAAATCAATACAAAACTTTTTGTGTACACTGTGAAAACTACATCTTACTGAGTATTTTTGTCTAATTTCTAGTGCAAATATCTTTTCTTTAAATAAGACAGAACTAACTTAAATGTAACTTTTCATCAAGATATTGGAGCTTGATTTCAATAAATAATTCCTTAATATTGATCAAAAACTACAAGTTCCACCTGCAGATTATTACACTGAAAACATGGGAAAATGTCCTTTTATAAGTAAAACTTCATTAACCTAGTACTTTTAAAAATCAATATTAGGGTATTATTGACTTACACAAGCTCCTATTTTTGCTGAAACATTACTTATAAGTTAGTTCTGTCTTATTTTAAGTGTACTAACATATTTGCACTACAAACTAAACCAAAGTTCTTGGTCAGATTTTATGTTTTTGCAGTGTACAAGCAGCAAGTTAAACATAAATACAAACATTCACTGAATTTTATTTGATTATGTTATTACATATTATTACATTTTAACATAAGAAAAACATTACTGAATGGTTAAATAAAAATAAAATATTCAGATTAAAAGGAGCTAAGTGGGATAATAATAAAAATGAATGCGATATGCATTATTGTGGATACTGAGCTGCAACAGAGGAAGGATCTATGATCACTCTACTTTGTGCACCTAGGATGCACAAATTCTGCAATTAAATAATAATTTATTAATTTTGATTAAAAAATCTACTAGTTCCACTTGCAGATTATTGAACTTATAACAACTTGCACTTTTTCATCAATATTGAGGAATTATTGGTGTCCAAACTTTTTCCCACGAAGGCCAAAACAGACAGGCCACAAAAATCATCAGATAAAAATGAAAAATTTGTTTATTGTGATTATTTATTTTTCTATTTAGGTTCATGAATTGTTTTCTCCTTTGTTGGCCAAATTTTCTACTATTCTTGATTTGTGGTCAGCGGCCGAATAAAATCATTACAAGGCCCACAAATGGCCCTTGGGCCACACTTTGAACACCTCTGACTTAAACGAGCTCCATATCTTGCTGAAAAGTTACTCAAATTAATTTAGTCTTATTTCAAGAGCAGAAATATTTGCATTGGAAACTAGACTTTGTGTTTTTGCAGTGAAATAGAAACCACTCATATTTGAAGTATCCGAGTCGCTCAGAGAAAGCAGAGCTGCCGTTTTGTCTCATGGACTGTGTTGTCTGCAGATTTGTTGCTGCATGACTTCGTCTCGACCCGTACTGCTGCCACGACTTCCACCGTTCCACTCCAGCTGCTTTTGAAGCCCTAATTATTTTATCTAATGAGCCGCTTACATTACACGGATCAAAAGAACTGGAAAGCTTATAGTACTTTATTGTTTGCTGCAGCATCTAAGAACAATTTCTGAGTCAGACGTTGGTTGAGTCACAAGGTGATGTTTTAATAGAAACTGAGTCATGATCAGACGCTGAAGTAAGATCAATAAAAGGCCCCTTTGATGCAGGGAAATCAAAGAAATTAGCATTTCACTCTGGGGTCTCAGAGATGTGTGCAACATGTTGATTTATGGATTCAAACAGCCTGGAAGTGAAGAGTGTTGAATTTGAACAGCTGAACTAATACAGACGGGAAATGTTTATCAATTAAAAAAAAAAATTAAGTTAAAACAAGGGTCTAATTGTGCAATTTCACATTTTGAAAATAAATTTGCTAAATAGACACAGGCCAATTTACAGAAAACTCATTTTTTTCAAAAGCAAAATTTTTGCCGGTAGGATGCGGTGTTCTTTTTTGAAATTGTTTGGTTTTTCTTTTAGCAAAACTGCAATTGGTTGATTTTTTTTCAGGTCACACGAGTCATGATTAACCGCAGGATGTTACTACTGGCGGAAACCACTAAGAAGACGACAGGAAGTAGTTGGAGGATGATGGTGCTACATGTTTTTTAACAACTTAACACGTGAACAAACTTATTTAACTCGTAATTTTTAAATTGCATATCTTATTCAATGAAAACAGCAATTGAAAATTTATGTTTTTTCAACATTAGCGGAATATTGACAAAGTTTTGCAGAAATTTGTAATGGAAAAATAGCTAGTGGCACCAAGTAATTTCTTTAAAAGTAGATATAACAAGTGCAGGTTTGTGATTTTTTTTGCATTAAATTTTCACAATAGAATGACTGTAAAACAATCAGTAATTTTTTTATGTTTTAAATTTCTGACTATTTTATTTGTTGGAACAATTTTACATTTTCAGAATCCAACCTTTACCCAGCAACATTGTGTTCTCAAACAAAAGTTTTTATTTTTTTATTTCAAGAGTTCACAGCGTAGAAACATAAAGTATACAGTAAATATAAACTTTAGAGGTAATATAACACAGATTTTTTTGTTGCATTTTCCACAAATAGCATCCCATAGAAAAAGATTTATTGCAAAATGTTGACTGTCTTAATTTTATAATCTAAAAATGATGATGAGAACAAATTAAAGCAAAAACACAAAATCTTACCAAGTAATTTTGCTTACTTTCTAATTCAAATATCTTAGTACACTTTAAAAAAGACTAAACTAAACTACGAAAAACTTTTCAGCAAGATGTTGAAGTAGTTTCTTTTAAGTCAATAATTTCTTACTATTGATTAAAAATACGGGCAGATTATTTAACTTATTCAAATAAATTTTTCCCCATTTCATAATAATCTGCCAGCACTAAAGAAGCTCCTATATTTTCTGAAAAGTTACTTATGAGTTTGTTTTTTCCTGTTTCAGGTGCAGTAAGATATTTTCTTTAGAAACTAAAATTCTTGGAAATATTTTGTGTTTTTGAACTGCAGTCTGTTTTCAACAGACCTTGTAACATTTGCAACTATAAACAAGTTTTATTTAGCTGGACTGAGGGCAAAATGGCTCCTTCAATTATAATGGTTGCAGAACATTGTAAAAACGTCTGACTGGGAATAAATTGGGCTGATTCTAAAGTTTGCTAAACTTTTGGAAACATTCTTTTGCTAAATTTTGCGAGTATATTAAGCATTCCACATATCATGTTTTTTTATGCCTAACGTCTACCAGTCCAGCCCATTATTCCCCAGATTCCTTTCTGGTTTTCAACACTAACAGCAGCTTTTCTAGCAGCTTCTGTGACGGGGGAATTAGGTTTATCCCTCCATGTATGCAAATGAGGTCCTTCTGCTCTGGGTTGTCAAAGTAGATGGAGAATTGCTGTAAATGCATAAAAAAGGGTGAACTAACCTCTTTGAAAACAAAGTGGAAAACTGGCAACTCTGAAGTGGTGCATAAAATTTGCGTTGAAGTGCCAGCAGTGAGGGTTTGGCGGAGGCCTTGGAGGAGCACTTGGACGAGACTCGCTGCAGCTGGTGGGGTCTGAGGTCACCAACAGATGTCCTTCACAGACTCCAGCAGCGGCCTGTTCCTCTTTTTATCCCAGTTTTCATTTTAATCATCCAGACTCACTCAAATGTAACTCATTTACTCACTGAAAAAGAAGGAAAAACATCCAGAGAGGAAGTGCTTTCTGCGTGTTTTTTTTTTCATATCGCAAACCAACAGTTCATGTTAAGAAATCCAAAACAAACCAGCTGCCTCGTTTCTCACTGCTTGTATCTCCCCGTTTTCTTTTCTTATCCCAAACTGTAAAAACGTTGCAAGCCCTGGCAAAAGAAGAATGCCTATAATAAACTGATTTTATCAATTAATTTAAGTTTCTGATTTTGAAGATTGAATTTTGGAAAATGCTCGTGTACGCGCTGCTAAATATTGCCGGTTTACTTCAGCTGTATTAGTGGTGTAGAATCAACTCATAATTACAGAAAAACTGTTTATCCGCTGATGAACGGTGGCTATGCTAAAAGCTTCAGCATTCATGCTAGACACGGCTGTGGGGAACGACCAGTGTGTACACAAGCTTGATTGACAGCACTAAGACCCTCCTCCTGACTCTGACTGGAAGTAGCATATTTCTGCAGATGGTAATAGTACTGCCAGGATGAGAAAGAGGAGCTTGATTTTTTAAACAGATTATCTGTCTCATATTGTACTGTCAGGACACAGTGACAGTTGTTACAGATATGTAAAAAACATTTTATTAAAAATTACCTTCTTCAGCTTTCATGCTGAAGTACATTCTTGGTTAAATTCTCATTCTTGCTTTCAGACACGCGTCTTGTAGCCAAAACCAACAGTGATAGCCGTGTGAAAAACCATTCAAAGACGGTAGCTGAATTAAAACACAAATTTACCATTTTAAAACCTCCAAAACTGCTTTTCAGAGCATGAGATTATTTCTTTATGGCTTTAACTAATATAGTTTGCAAAAAAAAAAATTGTTTCTTCTTTTTCTCTTCTCTTGGCAACTTGTTCCTACGTTTTCCGTGGCCCATAAATATCTAAATATATATATATATATTAATTTTTATCTTATGACTTGTGTTGGTAAAGTTATAGCAAAAACAAACATTTATTTATTTTTATCTGATTTTGGAAACTTAGAAGTTTTATTTGTACCTCAAACAATTTGTACGTTGTCTAATTGCACAAATGCTGCTGTAGCATGTAGAGTTTAGCTACTTAGCGTGACATAGTGAGCACAATATAGCAGCTAACCAGCTTATTTCCTTGATGTTACTATCATCTTCATTCCAAAGATCTAGTAAAAGCATACATTTATAAAATTATATTGTTAGTAGGTAAATGAAGGTTAATGATTTTTCAGAGCTTGAATGGCACACATAGCTACTTGTGTGTTTTAGTTTTGTAGCTTTGTAAGAAGCTAATTATCCCATTTCCTCTTTATGATATTATCATCTCTGGATAGACATGAACAAAACCCATAAATATATAATAAGTACTAATCACTATGTCAATTTAAATGATGCATTAATCCAGCAATAATTAGCCTATAGCAGCTAACTAGCTAACTTTCTTTGCATATTTTTCTTAAATAGAAAGGAAAAGAACCCAAATCAAAACAAAAAGCTAAATATTAGCTGCCATAAATATGTTGTTAATGTAAATAGTGTTTGCAAAAGACAAATGCTACTGCAGCCTATAGCTTTAGCTTGTTAATCCTAATGCAGCTGCTAATTCCTTCACTTTGCTTAAAGTAAAGGGTTAGTACAGAACAATTAGCATTAGCAGTGTCTCAAAGTAACAATACATGGTACCAAATTAGTATTGGTGGTATAAACAAATACCTAAATGGCCTAAATAAACATGAACATTTGATATAATGATGGTGGATTTTCATTCAAATAGTCAAAGCCTGAATCTTATTTCTTGACCCTGAACTGCCACCAATTATGAAGAAACTGCTTTTGAAAACCAATTTCCAGTTGTGAATGAGACGGCTGGCAAATCTGACCACGTTTCTCTTTTATTAAAGCCGCCGTGTTCAGACGCACTGCAGCAGCCTGCTATAAAGTGGTCACATTACAGCACCAGTTTATTAAACTCCTTAATAATTCATGCATTACCCCTACTGTTGATATTCTCACATTGATTTATTGCAAGGTTGATAATCAGCTTACCCAGATAAAGGCATAATAATGGCTGAACTTCTGTTCTTGAAGCACATAATCAAGTAGAAAGTCTCCACCATGACCTTATATTGTTATCCCTTGTTCCTAATTGGTGTTTCCTATGATGATGTTTAGAAATTAATTACTTTTATGAGCGGTCCTGCTTCGTTACGTGGCAAAGTGCCCTCTGTGTTTTACAACCATGAGGCAAACCGAACGGTGGCACCGCTGTCAGTCTGATTGATTACCTCTGCAAATGTCTTAAGGTTGAGCCTCTCACCTCTCGACATTTCACTAGTTTCCTTTTCCTTAACTTTGACTCCAAAGTTGACAAAACGAATAACAAGAGCAGGGAAATACCAAACAGTGAAATCAGCCGTAAAAAGGAATAAATGTCAGGGAAAGATTTAGCAGGAAAAAATGAGCTTTAAATGAGACAGAATTCACATTTATCACATCTTTGGGTCTCAGCTGCTTCTAAAGTGTTTAAAATAAACACCCTATCGCTTTTTGGGAGCGAGTTAAAGCAGTGTCTGGAAAATGAGTCATTTCAAAAACCTCCCAATTTTTGAGTCACATTTGATGGGCACTGGTTCCCTAGCAACCCAAGTGGAACTCCAGCACGTTTGGTCAGCTGGATTTACTGCTGTATGCACAGCACAATGGCTGCTGGAAAAGATGAGTGTTTTGTTTTTTTACTTACCATGCAGAAACCACTTGCTGCATCCTTGTTGGTTATGCAGGAGGTTCCACTTCTGCCTTTCAAAGCTGTACAGTTTTATAATTGCGCATCTGTGAATTTAGGTGACTTTCCTGTAAAACGCTGGGGACTTTTGTGGAATTTAGGGAGTTGTTTTTGAGATATTTTTCTGAAATAGACAAGTTACTTTCCATGAACTTGAAGGGTCCTCTTTCTAAATTCTTGAAATGTACATTCCCAAAAATTAGAGAGCACTTTACTGAAATTTCCAAGTTAATTTCCTGGGAGTAACAGGTTAAGTTCTTGGATCATGAAAGTTTAAGCATTAAATTCCCAGAATTTAAAGGACACGATCATCAAGCTTACAGATTCCTTTCCTGAAAACATTTCCTGTGTTTTTTTTTTTTTTTTTTGGTTATGTAGTAGGCTCCAGTTCTGCTTTTCAAACATGTCCGATTGTATAATTGCTCATCTATTCAGGTGAGTGTAAGTGTTGAGTTGGGGGCGTGGCCAGCAGCAGCCTATTTGGATTTAAAGTAAAAGAGAACCTAAACAAATTAATTCTGACTAAAAACTTATTATTTAAGAAATATTTTGTGCAAAAAATGTAATGAAAATGTTTTGTTTAGACCATAGACCCATTCTAACCAGTTTGAAGAAGCATAGCAGGTCACCTTTAATGTTGATGTTGCAAGATGGCGACAGTGAGATCTTCCTGAGATTAGTTCTTCTGTTTTCTTCTAATTTTACCCGCTTTAAGGAGCAAGGCGGTTCTTTTATTCTTTCCAAAAAGGCTTTTGAATTTATTTTCAATACCAAGATTGTTGTTGCATTTTAAATAATTCATAACAATTCGTTTTTAATGTACTTACAAGTCTTGGCTTTCCGCATCTGAGGACTGGACTAGCATAAATGTATATATATCCCCGAGCTTCAATGTTGTAATTCATTCGTTGGGGATGGAAGAAGCACAGAGTGGAGGGTTTACGTCTTCCTGCTCAGCACAGCCCACTCACCTCCAGCCCGGCGTTTTCCCAGCAGTAAATGTCATGCTCCAGCCGTGGAACAATAACTCTGTGCTGCCTACATGCTGCCTACTATTCAATGTGGATAAGTGATTTGCCTTGCAGCTGTGTTGACCTGTAAAGTATACTCACCAGGCCTTTTGTTATTATGAGCTCTGACAGCGGTTCAGAGGATCTGGAAGCCTAACCTAACCGGAGGATTTTCATATCAACAATTAATGAGTTTTGTTTAAGAATAGCACAATAACACTTTGCTTTTACAGCTTAAAATGGAAATATCAGTAACAATGTCCTGGTTTTATTAGGTGTATCTCCCAAGCACTGAAATGGGTGGAACAGGGACATTTAATTATATTAATCACTAGTTCCTATAGTGATTGTTTCACTTATAACAAGATATTTTCCCCATGTTTTAGTGAAATAATCAGCTAGTAATTTTTCAGCACTATTAAGGAATTATTGACTTAAAATAAACTCCTATATCTAAAGTTAATAACTGACCTAATTCAGCAGATGTCCAACCAATTGGTGCTTGTCGTCTCACAATGAAAGGAATGGAGATTCCATAAAAAATCACTAAATCTAACCAAGTATTTTTGCTTAGTTTCTAGTACAAGTATTTTAATACACTTTAAATATGACAAACTAACTTAAAAGTAACTTTTCAGCAAGAAACATCTTCCAGTAGAACCAACTCTTTTTCATCAGTATTAACATTAAACAAGCTTTTATCATTCTGAAAAGTTACTTGTAAATTAGTTTAGTCTTATTTTAAGTAAAATATCTGCAGTAGAAATTAAACCAAAATTACTTGGTGAGGTTTGTGTTTTTTAAAGTTTGTTCTAAACGCTCATCATGTTGCATCCAATCATCTTTATTTTAAGGTTTTTCTTGACTGAGTGATGGTTTGTTTATGCACCAGTGTGGTGTGGAAAAAGTTACTTTTTAAAATTCAAGTTGCATTGCTGCAGAATTTCTCAACAAACATGGAGTCACAAAACAAAAAAATAAAATAAAAAATCTTGATAAACTAGCAGGAGAACAGAAACCCTGCCAAGGCAGAAATCTATGTAATATTTAGCACCAATAATATTGTAATTTCAAATTTTAATTAAAAATTGAGAGCTTTTTTTTTTTGCAAATGCTCCATATTACTATTAATCTAGGTATTTTGAAAGGATGTCATATTAGCACGCTCCGCTGGAGGTCCAAGAGGAAGCGTTGGTCTCGCAGCAACTGGAACGGTTTTTGGTTTTTGGGGAGCAGAAAAAGCTCTGAAAGATGCTTTGTGTTTCATGCTGCTGGGCTCCCTGCTGTGCTGCCCTTTCATGGGAACAATCTTTCATTTTCATACTTTCAAGAGCATTACTAGAGGAGCTGCAGCAGGTTGACTTTCTGCCTTTCGTCAGTTATTATTAACCGAGTTGGGAGATGAATCCGGTTCCATTTCAGTAAATTAATCTGTGCAAAAAGCAACATTTGATGAGAGATTGGTTTAATTAATTTTCTGGCTTTGAATCAGGATGCTGTGGCTTTCATTTGCGAGGTGGAGCCTTTTCTAAGGGCAGCAGTTATTTATACTTAAAGGTTTTAAGGTTGATTAAAAAGAAAAAAAAATGAGAAAACCCCGAGGCGGATTCCTGACTCAGTTGAAGAAAACTTCACTCCCCTCATTTCTAATGGCTTAGAGTCGCAGTAATTTGGGAAACAGTCGTTCTCATACAGTCACGTCCAATTCTGAGAGGATTTTCTCCAGAATGGAGGGTGAGCCTTCATCAGCTAAAGAAAGAGTGACTGACACGAAGCAATCCATTTGTGAATGTTTAATAAGTGAATGGAGAGGCAATCTGCGCTCCAGAAATTGGAACTGTGCAAATGATTGAGTTTTATTAGATCAATGATTTTATTCTGAAACGTAATAAATGAACTCAGGACAGAGTCTAATAAACTTGTTTCTGAGATGTTGATTTTATTCTGATTGGTGCTAATTTTAGCAAATTACTGGTTGTTGTGATTATATATTAGTAAAATATATTAAAAGGAACACTTGCTTTTAAATATGTATGTTTTTGGCCATAACTTGTCGTATGTTAAAAAACAGCAGATTTTTAACAGCATTAAAGCTGTTCTGAGAGCATTAAGATAACTTTAAAACTGTAAATCTATTACATTATGGTGAAATAAATATTCAGCAATTCACAGTTTTTCAAAATAAGCATTTCTAAAGGTACTTTTGATATGAAATTATTCCCAGGTGTTCATAACAATCTATGGTGGCGTGTTAGAAAAAGCTAAATTATGATTTTCTCGTAAGTCACACAAGAATAAAATTGACATAATATGAGATTAAAGTCAAGATTTTGAAAATTGTAACATTATGAAAATAAAGTCATAATTTTTCAGGAATGAGATAAAGTAATTTTATGGGAATAGTCATAGTATGACCCTGATCATGACAAATTTACTTTTTTCTTGTCTTTTATTATTTTATTCTTATATCGACTTTATTCTTGTAATTTTATTTTTTTACTTAGTATTGCCTTAATACTCCTTCATAATTTTGTAATTATGTTCTATAAATGAGTTATTTTCATTTTGATCTTCAAGATACCAAAATTTGACATGCGAATCGATACGCTGAGCAGCCAGCCGACGACTTCCAGATGAGCTTTTTGAGGAAAATCCAAAAGTTTCTGACTGTTTGTAGAAATCAGATCATGTCTGGGTGTTTTGGCTTCACCTGGGTACAACACATCACGTCTATCTGTCCACAGCTTTTCCTCAACATGGTTCACAGCTTGAAGCCACAGGACTGATTTAGATTCAGATGGTAAATATTTAAAGCCTGTTGACTTTTCTGACAGGAATCCACTTGGTCTTATGAATTCCTAGATGACCCAAATCATCGTAGATTAAAAAACAGGGGTACATTTCTGCCAAAGAACTCAGAAATTTAAGGTTAATATGAGAAATAAAATAAAAAATTCTGAACTCCAAAAGTTGAAAATTTTTGTGAGAAAAAAATTCTAAAGTTTTGGGATTAAACATGGAAATATTCAAGGAAAAAACAAGAAAATTTCTGAGCTCCAAAAGTTGAGCATTTGCAACAAAAAGATCCTAGAAAGTTTTAGGTTAATCTCAGAAATTTCTCACCTTGTTAAGTCAAAAATTCGTGGGGGAAAAAAGGAAGAAAATTTGAGATTTAATCTCAGAAATATTCTTGAAAAAAAACCTGGAAATAGTTGAACATTTGTAAAAAATAAATAAATAAATAAAACTAAGGAATTTTGACATTTAATCTCAAAAATTTTCTAGAAAAAACTTGAAAGTCGAAAATATCAAGTTTCAAAAGTCAAAAATGATCAACTTTGCATCTCATAAATTTCCAAGTTATTTTCTTGAAAATTTCCGAGATTGAGCTCAAATTTTTTTTCTTGAAAACTTGCAACTTTAGAAGCTCAGAAATTTCCTTGTTTTTTCTAGAAAATTTTGAAGATTAACCTAAAAATTTCTGCAATTTTTGTTGGAAATGTATCTTTCGTCTTAGAAGTTCTTTCATTTTCCCTTTCGGAGCGGCGCCGTTCAGACTGACATCTCTTTGGGAGCGGTTTCATCCAGACTTTGACCAGACGATAATCTCATTAATCAATAATGTCTCAGCCTCGGCTCACAACATGAAAGCTATTACAACAAGTCACATTCTCTTAATTAAATCCGCCCTGAAGCTTCGACGCGAACATCCACGTTAGAGCCGAATGCGTGTTGAGGCGTGGAGGGAAACTCCAAAGCTTCGCCCCGGTGTCTCTGCGTCAGCAGAGCAATTAAAGCTAGGCGAGTCAACGAGAGACGCAGGAAAACAAGAACACGATGAGCGTGTCGCCGCCAACTGATGGGTTGGAAGCGTGTTTACGGCGAGCGCAGGCCTTCCGAGGGGCCGCCGCCTCCCAGCCTCCAGCTGCTCATCATAAGACCTAAATCCTTCTAACAAACTTTCCCTCTCAATGTCCCATTTGGTCCGTCAGCGCCGGAGTTCTTTTGATCAGGAAAGGTTTTATTCTGACGGTTGTGTCATCATGTCTACATATCATAAAATCAGCAAATAAGTTGAGTTACTTCAGCAATTCAGTTCTAAAAGTGAAACTCGTTACACTTTTATGCTTTCATTGACAGATTAAGAGTTTTGTCCAAATTAAATTCAAACAGACTTTATTTATCTGAAAGGGATTGTAGCTCCAACCAAAGGTGGGCAGTGCCCAACAATCCCATGTTAGAAGTGAAATAATCTGCCAGTGGAAATAGAATTTTTTCATCAGTATAAAAGAATTATTGACTTTTTTCTTGCTGAAAAAATAGTTATGTTAGTTTTGTCTTATTTCAAGTGTAGTAAAATATTTGCAGCAGAAACTACACCAAAAATACTTGCTAGGATATCAAGACATGCTAACACTTCCTGGATGACACCAAGCTCTGCTGATCCACCTCATTTGCTATTGATGCTCCTCTTTAAGTCTCCGTCTGGTCAGAGAGATGTTGGAGTAGGGGATACAATGGATGGAAGAGACAGTGTGAACTTCCTCCTTCTTCTTTCCTTTTCAACTCCTCTGGGATTCTGGGGGTCAAAGTTCAAGCGTTATTCAGGCCACTGAACTAATCAGCTGCTAGCAGTTGTGAGACGACACCTTGTTGCCGTGGTTACGCTTCATGACAACTCTCTGAAGTTGGAAACCGATGAGCTGCACGGCATTAAAAACCAGCGCAGCAGAGCCGCTCCAGCTTGCGCTATTTTACAATTTTATCAATTATGGAATTAAAAATGTGTTGGGATGATGTCGTCTTTGAGTGACTTTTTGAAAATCTAGCAAATTGTGTGTGTTCTGGTGTAATGAAGCGTGAGTCGAATTGTTTTCTGAGTGTTGCTGGTCTGTCACGAAGCTGACAGCCGTGTCTGTTCCTCGTCCTGTGAGGACAGCCATGTTCACTGGTTCAGCCCGTGTGGCACAAATGAGATTTTTGACATCTTCACTGATTTATTTTGGGATGTTTTCCTGTCTTAAAAACTCAGTTTTGACAGCTAACATGTAATGATGGAGGATTTGCCAGATTTCATAGAAAATGACGCTCGCTGTTGCTGGCAACAAAGTGAGGCCAAAAGTTTCCAGATGATTTATGTGCAAATTAGTACGTTTCTAATAAATAAACAATAAATTAAGGAGTATTAAATTTAGCAGTCGATGACAAATTAATAATTGTGTATTGAAACCTTTTTCAGTCTCAAATCTATCTATAATCAATAATATTTATTATCAGTCCTCTATTGCATAGTTTATATAAACTGAGCTTTATTTGTAATAAAATATTCTTCATTTATCAATAATAAACCTATTAGATCACTAATATGTATTCAAACTATCATGGTTTTATGAATAAATCAGTAAAGAAAAGAAACATAACAAAATAAACATGAATACCAATAACTTTTTAAGGAGACGTTTGAAGGAAATTCAGAATAAATATTTGGAGTTTTATTAAATATCATGTCAGATTTCAAAATTGAGCGTATTGACCAATTTTTGACGTTTGTCATGACAAATTCCTTAATTTTGTACATTTTCAGCATCGTCAACAATCTAGGAGGAAGACGTTGTTTGTCTTTTAGTTTTAATTCTCTGAAAGTTCCCTCTATTCCCTCGTTGAAGTATGGGAATATAAATAACTTTTTATATTTTCTAATCTGTAAGTAAAGTTGGTGACATTAACTCACTCACTCACTCTTTGGTTGCCTAGCAATACTTTGGTTGCTAGGTAACCATACAAAGTAGCAGTTTCAAGTTGCTCCAACATTCTCAGGCGTACTTCACTCCTTGGAGGTCATATATAGAAGAAAAAAGAGGGTTAAATTTCCGCCAAATTTGTTTTAGATTAATCTCAGAAAATTCCTAGAAAAAAAATGTGAAAATTTCTGAGCTCGAAAATTTTTTAATTTGTTATAAAAATGTCAAATTTTGAGATTAATCTGACATATGCTGTCATAGATAATGCCTAATAACTTCTTAAAAACAAAAAAGACTGAGGAGGCGTGAAAGGTCACATCACGTTTAGCAGTATTTTGGATATTTAAAACAAAAAACGGATCAATTATCAATCAATTTGCTGGAACTCTAAAAATTAAAATGATCAAAGTGGTATTTGTTTTCAGTTCTCTTTTTTTCCCACACATTTTTTGCAGGAAATGCACCAGTTTCTCCTGCTGCAAACCCCTTCCGCAGCATGATGCTGCCACCTCCATACTTGACAACTGGTACTGTGTCCTCAGGCTTGAAACCTTTTTCCTCCAAATGAAACGCTGACATTACGGTGGAACAGTCCAACATTAGCTTCATCGACCAACACATGTCTCCAGTAATTAAACGTTTTGTCCCTGCAGGGATTTGCAAACCGTCCTCTGACCTCTGCCGATGCTTTCAGAGTACTGGCTTCTTCACAGAGGGATTTATAAATCATGCAGAAGACTGCTGACCTGACAGTTGTCCAGTTGACAATCATTGACTAGGAGATCAAGCCACTAATGTCACTACTGAAGAAGCAGAGTGATGCTTTGTCAATCTGCAGTGTCAAATGGCAACACTCACTGCTGAAGGCAGTTTAGAGAAACCAGTAAACCCAGTCTCCATGTGTTACCTTCATACAGGATTTAAACCCAAGGCTGCAAGGAAACATTGCCTACAACTGCACCAACATGTAGCCAAACAAATTCATGGAAAGATGAGTTAAAGGGAAAAGTTTTGTAGAACAAGGTGTAATGGTGCGTTCAAACTAAACGTCTGTGAGGATTAGAGTTTTTCTGTGTTTATTTAGGTTTCTGTGTCAGTTGAGTTTCCCTGTTGTCCTGTTTAACCCTTGAT
The DNA here is from genome assembly GCF_002775205.1 of Xiphophorus maculatus. Lineage (NCBI taxonomy): Eukaryota > Metazoa > Chordata > Actinopteri > Cyprinodontiformes > Poeciliidae > Xiphophorus > Xiphophorus maculatus. The sequence continues at coordinate 73,453 of NW_019369766.1, read as the reverse complement.
TATCTCCAGCTGTCACTTGTTTCTCCTGATTGTCTTCCTGTGTATTTAAACCCACCTTTGTTCCTTGTCACATCAGTCTTGTCTATCTGTTTTGCTCATGTCTCATGTTTTGACCAGTTGCTACCAGAATCGAGTCTCATCTGTGCTGCCTGAATTTTGGACTTTGGACTTTTGCATTTCTGGATTGATCATTAAATTCACCTTTATTTATTCCAATCTGGGTCCTCAGCGTCTGCCTCACCACCTCACACCGCATTTCATGACGGCGTCCAAAATGCGTCAAGTTCTGCGCATGTGCGCTCTGAATGTAGACGCTTGACATTTTGCTCTACACCTAGCGTTTCAGGCGACTGGTTTACATTCAAAGTCTACGTGGAAGCGCGTTGAGGACACGTCAGACCCGTCAGACCCGTCAAAATCACTCTAGCAGTTGTTTTCCGTTGCCGGCCTATTTGTCGGGCGTGTCGGAGGCTCCTAACGGTTCAAATCGCGCTGCGCCTGAGATTGTGATATCCAAGTGAAATATATTGAGGTTTCTGGTTGTGGTCATTTCATTTCATAGTCGTACTAAGAATAAAGATTTTAGCTCGAAATGCACATCATTTTACAATCTGACAAAATAAACTGCTTCAACATTGGGTAGATACTGTAAAAAAAAAAAAAAAATCTATTTAGAGTAAAATATGAACCAAAACAACTTTTTCAGTTAAAAACGGTGATTTTACGGAATAAGTAAGGAGGATTTTAAATATGTTAGGTAATGTGCAGCTTTTTGACTTTAAGTTAAGAAAAATCTCCGTTTTTAAGAGTTTTTATCTCCTTTCAGATCTTAGATTTAGTCTGATCTCTCGGCGCTTTGGTTCCTCGCAGCCTGAACAACGTATTTACGCTCATCTGAATTTCACTTTGTCCCTCTGCAGGGTGGGTGATTTGATGAGAAACCGCCGTCCTCCTTTGTGGTGAAATCAGAATAATGTTGGACAGGAGACATTTCACCAGGCAGAGACAAACCAAAAGCAACGCTGCACTGGTTGGTTGGTGTCTGTCTGAAGGCGGGGGTGTGTGTGTGGGTGTGTGTGGGTGTGTGTGTGGGGGGGGGGCGGGGGTGTGTGTGTAATGAATACTGAATACTGAATTACCCTCGGGAGTTGGAAACACTCACACCACTCAGAACCAGAACATGCTTTGTGGGCTCCTAATGGTGGAACAAATACGACCTCAGATATTTAATTTAAACCGACCGACAGTGACTCGTGGGTGTGTGTGTGTGTGCAGAAGTTTTATAATTTCTTGCTAATAAATTGCACTAAACACATTTTTCTTTTTAATTTGTGTTGATATTAGCAGGTTGCGACTTCAGCAGATTCTCATTTTTCTTGATGGAACGGCTGTTTCGCACTTTATTAGCCCAAACTTATTGGAAATCTTTCTGCTAACCAACCATGTCTGCAGAGACAAACAGATTCTCTTCTGCCCTCTAGTGGCAGCAGACAGGTAGCGCTGTTAAAAACAGGTTTCTTCTGTTTTTGCTTTTTATTCCAGGAAATCAAACTAATCTTAATACCAGACAACAATAAATACAAAAAGCAATGCTAAATATATTATTTCATGTTTATTTATATCCTTCTAACTGCTACTGGTGACAACTGGGAATACATTTTTCCATTGTTGGGAATTTCCAAACTGATAGACGCCACAGTCCAAAAAATTATTTTAGTCTAGTTTCCAGTATGAATATCTTAATTTACTTGAAATAAGACAAAATGTATTTACAAGTAACTTTTCAGCAAGATAAAGAGCTTGTTTTAAGTCAATAATTCCTTAATATTGATGAAAAAGAACAAGTTTCTCTGGCAGATTATTTAATTTAAAATATGGGAAATATGTCTTGTCAAAAGTTTCATAATCTGCCAGTGAAACTAGAACTTTTTCACCAATATTTAGGAATTATTGATGTAAAATAAGCTCTTGATCTTGCTGAAAAGTTACTTGTAAATAAAATTTTGTCATATTTCAACTGTACTGAGATATTTGAGTTGATTCTATGTTGCATTGTTTTTTCTGTGTTTTATATGATGTAAAGCACTTTGAAATGCCTTGATGCTGAAATGTGCTATACAAATAAAATTTGATTGACTTGCACTATAAACTTGACGAAAATACTTGGCAAGATTTTGTGTTTTTGCAGTGCAGTGATCGGTTTCTCACCTGTTGTTTGGGGCGTGATGCAGTGGTTTTTCAGTTCTATTTAAATAACTTTCTTGACTGAATAACATCTGGGTGTTGCTGCTTTTCCAAAAAACGTAGCAAGTTGTAGTTAATTCATAATTTAAGAAAGTAATTTAAATACCTTTCCTGTCGTACTTGAAAACAGCTCTTTTTATTTACCCAAGTTACGATGAACTGAGAAAAATATCTGTTTCTGTCACTTTCGGTCTGTTGTGGAAATCTCCTGCAGTCTTGTAATTTCCATAAGTGCTTTTCCTGCTTAAGATTGATGTGCACGCATGTAGACAGCATGAAAAATAGACGTGTTCGTTGTTGACGAGATGCAGGACAAGAGAAGGTGATTTCCTTTTCATGTCTACAGCAGGCATGAATCCTGCATGAGGCGCTTTACGGAGTGAGAGCAGAAGAAGACGTAAAAACGTGGCGCTGATCTCAGATTCACTGTGGTGAGTTTCTGATGTCACAGATGGACGTTTTGATTCATCCGCCTGCTGTAGATTCAGTAGAAACAGCACAGCTCTACTCTTTTTAGGCTGTTTAGGAATAATAAAGCAGCAGATGCTAAAGTAGTTCCTCCTCGGTGCCATCTTGTTGGAGGAAAAGCAATAAGTGCGGAAGCAGCCCACTCCACTCAATGCCACCTGAATAAGTGATGCTGCAGAAGGACTCTGAAGTGGAAACAGACAGGAAGCTGCCATTCTGTTACCAAAAACAAGCCAGTGAACTCATCATCAATAAGTTGGTGGAAAAACTCTGCTTTTTCACATTTCAGCTGCTCCAGTATGAAATATTTCCAGGAAAGACACTAAGTCAGGGCATACAGTACCAGATTTATTCTTTTTTTTTTTTTTAGCTTTTCTGTCCCACACTGCAAAAACACAAAATCTCACCAAGCACTTTTTGATAGTTTCTACTGCAAATATCTCAGTACACTTGAAATAAGACAAAACTAACTTTTAGATAATCTTTCAACAAGATAAAGGATCTTAATTTAAGTCAATCATTTATTAATATTGACAAAAAAAATACTAGTTGCATTGGCAGATTGTTTTACTTATAACAAATGAAAATTATCTTGTTAGAAATAAATTTATCTGCCAATGGAACTAGAGCAATATTTAAAATCCTGCCAATGTCAACAACACAAAGTGTAAACTTAAAAAAGTGTGGTGGAAGAATGAAAACAGCTCAATCTTTCTTGTATATTTTTTAAAACGTGTCTCAAATTAATTAACACAACCTCAATATGCTTCATGTTTAAAAAATAAACTACATTTACTTGTAAAAGTTGGTTTATTTACAGAAACGGAGCGGCGCAGTTCTGATCTCATCCACCAGATGGAGCTCTATTTCCACATGAGTACAGTTTCATCTGAGACCATAACAGATTAACATTTTCACAAATGTTTGACTGAAATCAAATGGAAAGAAGTGAAGAAATGTTTTATTTTCTGTTAAATGTTGAACAAGAATTCAACTAAATTAAAACATTTTACTTTTAGCAACTCAGAGGAAATAGCATTTTACCTTTAAATAGGTTAGAAAATAGAATTTTTTCTTTGATTGTTTACCTTGAAATATTCATAACTGGTATACTTGAGTGGTGAATAGATTTTTTAGGTGAGCTGGGAGAGTTTTTAGCTTCTTATTTCTTTAAAAACCAAGACGTAGATGTTGTGATGATGTCCTCAGAAGCTTCCTACACGCTGCCCGCCCACACGCTGGCCGCTGTGGCGTTAACCTGACACACCTCAGGACGGGCTGACGATGTGTTCAGGGACCTCTGCTGTTTGGGATCAGCTCATTAGGCTGCAGGGTTCCTGATTAGTCTTACGGTGTTGTGCTGTTGAAAGGCCTCGTTTTTAACCCTGAAGACTGAGCTGGCCTGTAATTAACCTTCTGCTAAATGTCACTGTGGGCGTTTTAAAGCTTTAGGAGGGAAAGTGGCAGCTTTCAGGTAGTCCAGTGAAGAAATGGAGTCTTTCGCTGAGTCCACTTAAATTTATTAAAGGAGACCTGTGACTCAAAATGTACATTTTGCTCGTTTTGTTCTTCCATTTGTGTTTCTGTTGCTTCTAAAAACAAACAATGCACTTAAAAAACCTACCCAGCTGTTTTTTGCCAACAAGTTCATGTCTTTTGGTGCCTTGAAAATGAGCCAATTTTAAACCTCACAATTTTTAAGACACACTCAATTGGCACTGTGCCGTTGCCTAGCAACCCCAGCAAAGCCCAGCCACTTTAACTCGGCTTGGGTTGCTAGCTAAAGAATGTTTTGTCAGCTGCAAAATGGCTGCTGGAAATGACAAGTGTTTTACTGTTTACTTATCATCCAGAAACCACTTCTTGTTGGTTGTGCAGGAGGATCCCTGTCTGCTTTTCGAAGATGTACTATTACGCATCTGTTTTCAGCCATTTTCACTCGAGTGTAAATGTTGCGTTTACACTTACACCAACTCATTGACTATGCGTTCTGTCTGCTTTCAATAAGTCCTTAAAATTAAATAATTTTGAACATATTTCCACATTAATCAGACCTTCCATGATTTCAGGATTGATTTTGTAATGTTTTTCACAATCCATGTCACAAATTTAGAAATATTTGCAAACAATTTAGCAATATTTGTACTTTTGCATAATGGCAAATGTAATTTTTGTAACTCTCCATGTCAATTACAGACGATAACTTGACTTCAAGTACAGCAGTGTAGTAGAAGTAAGAAATACTGCCACCATTTTTGAGGAAGATTTGCACAAAAATTGTAAGAATCTGTTCATTTGAGGTGAATTTCTGCGATTGTGGAATTACAGAAAACTTGACAGACTAATGAGGCAGCAATGTAGTAGAAGTAGGAAATACTGCCACTTGCAGGTGGGAAGCAGTGGAGTTAGCATGACTTAAACTTTACGTTTTGACCATTTTTGTGGAATATTTGCAGGAAAAAATTTGCCGATCTCCTGATTTAACATAAATTTCCTGAATTCATTAACAACTGGAGGGACTTATTGATGTAACTTGACAGTAAACAAGTAAAATCTGATTTTATTTGATTGATAAAATAATATTAGAGCACACAACTGGGCCACATTAAAAGCTGCGGCGGACCGGATTTGGCCCCTGGGCCTTGAGTTTGACACATATTTAAAGACTGTTGCTATATGACAGCCTCATGACCATCATCGCATGCTAACAGTTCAATATTCGGGTAGCAGATGCAATATTTCACAGTAACATAACCAAAACCTACTCACATTGCACTAAAAACCAATTCCATTTATTCACAAAACCAAAAACCACAATTGAACAAAAACCTAGCAGATTCTCACACTGATCCAAAAATCTCATCTTTCTAGTCAAAATACAATCTTGAACAAAGATTGGGTCAACCAACATCAAAAACTGAAATACTCCCTTACTCCTCTACAATACTGTAACATCTACACTCTAAAATCAAATCCAAAGCCACCAACCAGGCCACCAAATCAAAAATAAACTCTAAATCCAACCAGTTTGCTTTATTAGTGTACTACTCCTTTCACATAGAGCGTCTTCTTTTCTTAATGTCTAAACACGATACAGGAAAAAAATGCAAACATGTGTTTTCAGTGTTCCTCTTTCCTGCCACAAAAGCAGACAAGTTATCTACTTTCAGCTTCCACGTCATTATGACTCCCCACAACTTTATTTTCTGCAAAAGACAAGATTTGGGGTCACAATTTAAATTTGAGGAATACTGATGACTGTGAACATGCCTTCAGTTTCTCGATCTTTGACCCGTCTGTCAAGTAGTCAGTGAGTCCGACACCTGTGACTTTATCCGTCAGGATTTTCTCGGGCTTCTGTTTTACCAATGGTAGGTAAAACACTGGGGAAATAAACTACCGATTCCTTATAGTCGTTGTTATTTTAGATCAGATTGGGATCTCTTTTTCTCGCTCTCCGTGTCGGCTACGCTACACATGGACTGTGTAGCGTAGTCCATGTGTAAAAATTCTTAAAATTAAAGGCAACATTGCGTCTTTTTAGAAGTTAAGCTGACATTGCAGGATGTGAAAGTTGGACTCCATAATGAAGTGCTGCTGATGCCTCATTTCTCAATAGCTTAACCCTGGAATGACCTTTGTTAGAGGCATAACAGTAGCAGGTTTACTCCAACCACCAAATTCATTTCTGTACTCGCATCACGAGTGCAAAGCACGTTGAGATGCCGTTACCTTAGAGGATGACTGCTGAATGGTTAATGCCAAGAACACTGTAAGGAGAAAACTGGTGAAACAACCTTAGAAGAAAGAAGCAGTGGTGCTGCTCACTGAAAATGGAAAACATAACTTACAGCAAGTGAAAACTTCAATACCTCAAAAGAAAATCAAACTGCAAAATCTTAAAGTTATTACAAAGTTCCTCTTCAGAAATTAAAAAATCCAGGGTGGCACCCAGTATCTTAACGTCCCTGATTGGTACATGTGGACGAAGGTACGTCCAACTCGTTGCAGGAATGTTGGCGTCTCTTCTGGGATTTTGTTTTCTATATGGGGGACCTCCTTGGATTCTTCTGCCACCCTGGATTGTATATTTTCCGTCTTTAGTTTTAATGCCTCAATTTCTCTCTTAAGCTCTCTGTTTTCTGTTTGACGCCACTTTAGTTGTTTAGATTTTTCATTTAATAAATTCTCAAAATCCTTGTTTAATTCAACCTCTGTCTGTTTCAGTTGTGCATTTCGCTTTACAATTGCGTCATGTTTCCATCTGAGCTTGTAGATTTTCTCTCTTTCTTTGTCCAGGTCTGAGTTCAATGATCTAATCTTGTCCTTATAGAATTCATTGATGTTATTAAGAACATTCTGCTCAGCTTGGTAATTGTCTGCATTGTTAGAATTTAGCTGTTCTAGTTTTTTCCTGAGTTTTTCAACTTTCCTTTGAAGCTGCGCCTGTTCTTCCTGCAGCTTGATGAATTTCTTCTCCAAACTTTTGGTCGACAATAAATTCTTTCCTTCCATTGTAACTTTTCTTTCAAAGCTTAAACTGCAAATGAATTTCTCTGTGGAATCTGAGAATACAAAGACAGTCGCCTGTGATGTCACAGACAGGATGAGTGACATCACTGTTTGACATCAAAGCCACAAGAAGTCTGTTGGGTGAGGGGGGGGAGAGGGGGGGATGTTTTTTTTAACTTTATTCGCAGACACACTGTATAACGACAGAGTTATGCCTCATTTGTTCTGCCTCAAGAAAAAGCAAATACAGATAAATATATTCAAGAAAAAGAAAAAGCTAAGGGTTCATTTAAAACAATAGAGATTTCAATTGTTTTAATAGCTATTTTTTGTCTTTGATAGTCTGGATATAAAACTTAACTTCATTGTAAAATGCAGCAAGTTGAGCTTTGTGAGGCCAAGTAAGACATCTTCCCATAACAGCATAAATTGTGCTTCTACATTGTTGTGGATAAAGTCACATGTAACTAAACAAATGTTATTACTTCAGTGTAAAAACATTAAATTAAATTATTTCTATGGCAATGCTGCCTAATGACAATGGCTATTTATAGAACTTGCTCTGCGGGCGACTGACAAGGTCCCTTGGGCCACCGGGGGCCCACGGGCCCTGTGTTGGTGACCCCTGCTTTATAGTATGCAGACATATTTTTCATTTTTTAATAAGTAGTGACAAAATTAACTGAAACTGAGTTTGAATTTTCACTGTAAGATGACCAGAAATAAATGTTTTCTTTTTGATCTGTCGCATAAATAACAATAAAAAAAATTGTAATTTGGAATTTAATTGAAAACAAAATAAATACAGAGATGTTAAAAACTGGTCTGAAATGAGAGCTTCTGATTCTGTTTCACACCAATTTCTATGTTTGAAATGTCTGGATCAATGTTGAGGTTTCAGATCTGCCTGAAGTGATAAACTTCTCCTGGATACCAGAAAGAAAACTTGTTAATTTGGACAAGTAGACTAAATATTTCTGCTCACGCTCTCTTTCAGCTGGCCATGACTCATCCCAGTCACCACCTCAACTTTGGCATGAATCCCGATCACGCCCGCAACTCGCTGTCCAACTGTGGCATCCGCCAACCGAAATACGGCGACAGGAAGGTCCACCACATGTACATGAGGAAAAAAGGTGGGCTTTACCTAATTTATGGTTGAAACCAAATCTACAAAATCTGAAAAGATAACATTTTCTCTTTTGTCTGACAATAAATAATTAACTAGATAATTCTTATGTGTTTTAGGTCAATGATGGGCAATAAAATTATCTGTATTATGAGAGAAAACCTTCTTTTAAAGTTCAGATGATTATATATATATATATATATATATATATATATATATATATATATATTATATACTAATAGGCTATTAGCAGAGGAGCCAAACACCAACTCCTCGTAGACCGCACAGTTGCCCGAGACTGCAAAACCCGACACACCAACCTGTGCATGGCTTGGATTGATTACAAGAAAGCCTATGACTCAATGCCGCATACTTGGATCATTGAATGCTTAGAGATGTATAACATCAACAGGACTCTGACAGCCTTCATTGCAAACTCGATGAGGCTGTGGAAAACCACCCTTGAAGCCAACTGCAAACCACTTGCACAAGTGTCCATCAAATGTGGCATGGAGATGCTCTGTCCCCGCTACTGTTCTGCATAGGCCTGAACCCCCTCAGCCAAATTATCAACAAGACTGGCTACGGATACCGACTCAAAAATGGGCCAACATCAGTCACCTTCTCTACATGGATGACATCAAGCTGTATGCCAAGAGTGAGCGAGACATCGACTCACTGATCCACACCACCAGGATCTACAGCACGGACATTGGGATGTCATTCGGACTAGAGAAGTGTGGTCGGCTGATCACCAAGAGGGGGAAGGTCATCCGCACAGAAGGGGTCTCACTCCCAGAAGGAACAATAGCAGACATAGAGGACAGTTACAAGTACCTAGGTATACCACAAGCAAATGGCAACCTCGATGAGGTCACAAGGAAAGGAGCCACAGCTAAATACCTCCAACGAATAAGGCAAGTCCTGAGAAGCCAGCTCAATGGCAAGAACAAAATCCGTGCGATAAACAGCTATGCCCTGCCAGTAATCAGATACCCTGTTGGAATAATTAGCTGGCCAAAGGAGGAGATAAAAGCCATGGATATTAAGACTAGAAAACTACTAACAATGCATGGAGGGTTCCATCCCAAATCCAGCACCCTGAGACTGTACACGAGCCGCAAGGAAGGAGGCAGAGGACTAGTGAGTGTGAGAACCACAGTCCAGGACGAAACAACTAAGATCCATAAATACATCAGGGACAAAGCCTCAACAGACAATGTGCTCAGTGAATATCTCAGACAACAGGGAACGGAGGTTGAGGTGCCAGAGATACCATCATGGCAGGACAAGCCCCTACATGGGATGTACCACCAGCAAATAACCCAAGTGGCTGATATCAGTAAATCCTACCAATGGCTGGAAAAAGCTGGACTCAAGGACAGCACAGAGGCCCTCATCCTGGCCGCCCAGGAACAGGCCCTAAACACCAGAGCAATAGAGGCCCAGATCTACCACACCAGACAAAACCCAAGGTGTAGGTTGTGCAAGGAGGCCCCTGAGACAGTCCAGCACATAACAGCAGGGTGCAAGATACTGGCAGGAAAAGCGTACATGGAACGACATAACCAAGTTGCAGGCATAGTGTACAGAAACATCTGTGCAGAATATGGACTGGAAACCCCGGGATCAAAGTGGGAAAAAACCCCAAAGGTGACAGAGAACGCCAGAGCTAAGATCCTGTGGGACTTCCAGATCCAGACAGACAAAATGGTAATGGCGAACCAACCAGACATTGTCGTAGTTGATAAACAACAGAGGAAAGGCGTTGTGGTAGATGTAGCAATACCAAGCGACTGCAACATCAGGAAAAAGGAGCACGAGAAACTAGAGAAATACCAGGGCCTCAGGGAGGAACTGGAGAGGACCTGGAAGGTGAAGACCACAGTGGTGCCTGTGGTCATCGGGGCCCTCGGGGCAGTCACCCCCAAACTGGACCAATGGCTACAACAGATCCCAGGAACAACATCAGACATCTCAGTCCAGAAATGTGCAGTCCTTGGCACAGCCAAGATACTGCGCAGAACCCTCAAGCTCCCAGGCCTCTGGTAGAGGACCCGAGCTCAGAGGATAAGAACCACCCGCGGTGGGTGAGAAGGGAATTTTATATATATATATATATATATATATATATATATATATATATGTATATGTAGCACCCCACTGCTCCGTCCGCTGGTAACTGGGACAAGAACTTAAACTCACTGGTGGGGTGGCTATTTGGGTTCGAATAGTTCTGGTAGATACCATGCAGGTTTACCAATACTGAGTAATTCCTTACTCTTCCAATTATCCTCCACTCCTATGATGTAACACAAACTACTCCAGACAACCAGCTACCTGAACAGTTTCTTTTAATAAGAGCCTAAGAAAAATAAAACCTTAGCTCCACAAATCCCCAAAACAATCAAAAACTTAAACATAGAACAAGGTTATCAATTCCCTCACCACAAATGTTTCCCAAAACAAAATAAAGTCGATAAGGCACTTTTTCTTTCAGGCCCTTATGTTTCACTCACTTTACCTTTGTGATTTTTAAGAAAACCCCTCACTGTTAACTATTGCTTTACTACAACCGGAATTCAATTTTTGTTACCAATAGAACTCCATACATGTACAGAAAATTTACAGTTCAAAATCACAATATCACACATGGGCCCATACTCTCTCTCACACACCCACACACACACACACACACACACACACTGTCCGGTACCGGTTTAAGGTTTCGTTGCAGGCCTGGTGAAGCTAGAGATCGATGTCGCTTCGACGATCCTCTTCTCCGTTTAAACAACGAACCAACTCCGACCTGCTCGCTCAGCCGACGTCCTCTCCGTCAAGGATGCTTCGGGAGTCCAACTTCCTTTAAAACTCCGCCACCCGAGTTGCAGGACTGCTCCTCCGTCGCGCTGAAATCAGTGTCGCCATGTCCCTCTCGCCACCTCGGATCAGCCGCAGTTCTCCTTGATTCAGCCGCAGTTTTCCTCCGTGCTTTTCACTGCAGAATTCTTCCGCAGATATCCCACAGCCCGGGTGCAGGATTATTTGTGCAGAACGAACCCTAACAATCCAGTTCCTTCTCCCATCTCAACCTCAGCAAACATTAGCAGCGGTCACCATTAGCTTCTTCTTCTTCTCTCCCTCGCGCTCTTCTCCTTTCTTCTTCCCATAATCCCATTGTTCAGTTCTCTTTTCTCTCTGTTGAGTTCACTTGTCCCTCGTTAACCTAAACTACTTTCGTAGGTAGGATATTCAATATAGTCTTTAAACAAATGGGATGATTAATCAAACAATACACTTATGTAAATACACAAGTCACCTCCAGAAAAGTTTTGGCTTTCTGTTTTTTCCATCATGTATATAATCACTCAGATTAAAAATGTACAAAAACAATACACATTTCTCACTTATCCTTTTTTTTTTACTTAACCAACCTCGTAAATATTTTGTAAATATTACAGGCCTTAAGTGCATGGTTTTTAACCAGGGGCTACATATATAAGACCCAAGGTGTAGGTTGTGCAAGGAGGCCCCTGAGACAGTCCAGCACATAACAGCAGGGTGCAAGATACTGGCAGGGAAAGCGTACATGGAGTCCTGGAAAGCATCATCGGTTGTTGGCAAGCGCTGCTAATCCGCCTCTTTTGCTTTTGCTTTAGCTCTATGTCGATGTTTCAACTTCCTCCTTTTCTCTCCATTCAACTCTGATTTGAGTTCACAGTTAAGGTTTTTTCTTTTGAGATAATAAACAGCTGCTCCCAGTTTTACAAAAAATACCTTGTTACCACAATTAAACATCATCTAGCAACTGATCTGTCTAAAAGGAAAAATAGAAAAAGGGAAGAACTGCCCAAGCAATTTGAAGAAAAATCTAGAAAACAAATGAATAAGAGTTGCTAAAGTTTGAAATACAAATACTCAAGTAAAATTAAAATTTCATAGACTTTTTTTATTTAAAAAATAATAATTTTTCAGTTGCTCCTGCCTCCTGTTTACCATGAATGTCTGTTTTTCTTGGCATTTTAAATGCTCTTTTTTCTCTGTCTCTTTAAAACAAATCGCCTGAGATTTGTAACGTTTGTGATTGTGAACGCACATTATCTTGGATTTTACTCGACCTTGTGGGGGAAAACTCTTCAGAAAATCTGGCCGTTCGTTCCCGTGGAGGACGCGCCGTGGCAACAGCGTCTCGCTGAATTACCCTGGTACCTTGACTGGCTGCTCACGTCAGGTTTCCATGGCAACACAGGTTGAAGAGTTGATTGAGAACGGGCAGAAGAGAAGCAGATGATGTCTGTCTTCATTGAGTCACTCACCTCAAATTAGAAAATGCTGCATGAGATGGGAAACGTTCTGAGGAGATGAAGATGTTTATGAATGCGACTCAGATTGATGAGACTTTGATTGGACTTTTGTTATGCAGCAAATTGTCCTGCAGCTTCCCCTCCTCCTGCAGCTGCTCACCACTTCCACCTCCCTGCACAAGAAACCAAAGTGGGGGCCGACCTGCCCGAAAACCCTGAAAGTAAAGCCGATAATTCAAACATAGTCTGGATGTTTATTCTGTCTTTAACTGGGTTAGCTGAGCTGTGCTCTCACATCCCTGTGATTAGAGGATTTGATTTAAAGCGTTGAATAAAAGGAAACAGTTTCATAAGAAGCCAAATTAAACTGAAAAGATGTAAAGACGTTTCTGGATTGTCAAAAGCAGCGATCCACTAAAGATAAAGTTTGTTCATGCTTGGCCTGAATATCAAGATTCCCTTTTCCCTGCTGCTTCACAGAGCCTCAGTGATGATCATGGATTTTATACATCATAATGTTCTGTCTTCGCTGCATGGTGCCAAAGATGTGCTAGGGGCATTTTAGAGTGAAAATAGGAGTACATTTCCACCAAGAAGTCTGAAATTTTGAGATTCTCAAAAAATTCTGAGGAAAAAATGTGAAAATTTTGGAGTTTGAAAAGTCAGATTATGCTAAAAAGAAACTCTGAAATTTTGAGATCTGAGATTGAAAAGTAAAAAATTTTTAAGAAAAAAATTACTCCGAAATTTTTAGATTACTCAGAAATTTTCTAGACAAGAAACAAAAGAAACTTTGGAGTTTGAAAAGTCAAAAATCGGTAAGAAAAAACTGAAATTTTCTACATAAAACATGCTAATTTCTGAGTTTTAAACAGTCAGAGCTTTAAGAGTTAAGTCTTGAAAATCAAAATATTTTTCTTTTTTTACATTTCTAAATATTTGTCTGGAATTTTCTTTTTTTTTTTCAAACTCAGAAATTTACTTAAATAATATTAGGAGCACTCCAATACAAAACTGCATCTTATGAAATGATATTACAAATATTTGAATACTTAATCTGTGAACACATCATCATCAGATTTCAGTTTTTAAAACCAAACAGGAAGTACTTGGGAAACTGTTAATTGGTGCTTTTGAGTAATAAATACATTCAAATAAAATTTTAATTAAATTAAAGATGATTTTTTTGAACCACTTGGTTCCAAGGAACTGGAAGAACACTCTGCATCACTTTTGCTCTCCTTCTTTCTGAAATCTGGTTTTTAAAAGACGTCGCCAACCACAGAACCAAAGTAAAAGCCGAGTTAGTTTGAATAAAGATCCATTAATGTTTCTTTTTTTTTAAAGCACTCTTTGTAAAAGCTTCTCTCAAACGTTTCATCAAAATCTGAATCACAAGTGACTGAAGGAGTTTCTTCTAATCTCACGCTGTTCTCACACCGACCCAAAAGGCATCCAGGAGTTCTGCTTCTTTTCTTTACGTGTGCGTGTGTGTGGGTGTGTGTGTGTGTGTGTGTGTGCGTGTGTGTGTGGGGTGGTGTGTGTGTGTGTGCGTGTGTGCGTGGGGTGGTGTGTGTGTGTGTGCGTGTGTGAGGAGGTGTGTGTGTGGGGGTGTGTGTGTGGGGGTGTGTGTGTGCGCCGGTGTGTGTGTGTGTGTGGGGGTGTGTGTGTGGGGTGGTGTGTGAGGGGTTGTGTGTGTGTGGGGGTGTGTGTGTGGGTGTGTGTGAGGAGGTGTGCGTGTGCGCCGGTGTGTGTGTGTATGGGTGTGTGTGTGTGGGGTGGTGTGTGAGGGGTTGTGTGTGGGTTTGTACTGGCGTGTGTGCGCCGGGGTGTGTGTGTGTGGGTGTGTGTGTGTGTGCGTGTGTGTGTGTATGTGCAAATAGAATACCTTGTAAAGAGCTTTTGCTCTTTACATTTAGATTCCTGATATTTCAGGACTTCTGACCTTTTTCGAATGCAAACCGTTGCCACGGCAACCCGCCGAGCTGAAAGGTTCGGCTGCACTGGCCACCGTCACGAGTAAATAAAGCTTTAAACCGTCATAGTAAAACAGTCACAATATCTGACATTGCAGGAGACTAAAGAAAGGAAATAAAATGTTAAAAATTTCTCAATCTTTTCCTGCTTTGGGCTGCAAACTACAGGCTCTTATTCATATTCCATAAAGATGGAAATTGTCACATAAAATGCATGTTTATGTTTATTGAAATCAAGTTATTGTTTTAGACTAATAGAGCAAAAACATTGTTCCACTTAAACCTTGAATTAAAGTGAACATAAAAGCAAAATTTAATAAGAGCAAAGTCTTTATTTCAGTTGAACATTTTAACAACTTTGTTTGGTAAAACTACTTAAAAAAAAAAAGTTGCCTTTTTATTGTTTTAAACGACGCATCCTTGATGAAGTGGGCGGAGCAAGAACACATCCTGGTACTTTGAGCATCCTTGCCTGGATGCGTACTCAGAGTTGGATCAGTACTTGGGCTGCTGTCGCTGACCTTCCACAAGAACACAAGTACAGACAAGAAGGCATATTGAGAAACGGCCCAGATTGTCCCCTCTGGACGTCCTTGTGGAAATAACAATGGAATTCTATGCAAAGAAAGTTGTTTTTTAAATTCAGAGTACATATAAATCTGTATAAAAAGGTAACAAACGTGAAGCTGAGTCATCTTGTGTTCTTATTTCTCTGCATCGTTGCCAAACGAGGTCAGGTCTTATTAAGGAATATTACCAGTTAATGGCATCCATAGAGTCCAGGATGGAGAAATTATCATTGCAGACACATTTTTCTCATCCAACAAATTACCGACTTATATGATGGGGAAGGTTCTAATGAGAGACCAGCATGGAGGCAAAGACGCGTTCAGTTAATAGCCGGTGCATGTTTCCGTGTTATTTGGTCACTTTGTCCCTCAAATACCAGTTTACCCTGAGCACAAAAATTCAAAAATAATTTATTTGTTCTCAGATGTTGTTGCCTTTAGTTTGTTTTCTGAAGAATATGACCTGATAGGCTGACCAGCAACAAAATATCAGATTGATTTTTAATAATGGACAAAGTAATATAATACCAGAAAACGCAGAAATGGACAAAAGCAATATTAACACCATGCAACAAAGTAAAAAACTGCTAGAAGAATTCAGTTTTCCTGTATCCTGAAGTGGCATAGAAAGATCTACAGCGGCCTATCAGGGTTATTGTAGTTCTGTGTTTCTAACATAACGTGTGCAGTTATTTTTATTTTATTCCCTAGTAAAACCAGGAGGCTGAATGTGGAGGCGTTCCCAGTCCAGCCAGGAGACCTCCAGCGTGTCCTGGGCCTCCTCCCAGTGGGACGTGCCCAGAACACCTCACTAAGAACTGAAATTTTCTTGTTTTTTCTTTTTAATTTCTGAGATTCATTTAAAAATTCCTGAGTTTTCTTGGCAGAAATGTTCTTTTCTTTTTTCTACCTACTACAGCTGCTCCACTTCCTGCTTTTGGAGCGGTCTCAGATCCGCTTGGCGTTCACATATGCATTTGAAGCGCCCCAAAGTTCACTACAACCGAACCGAGACCGAGGTTTGTTCATCTTTACCTCCTCAACTGAACTGAACTGAACTTTCTACTATTTCTGAGTTTGAAAAGTGAAAGATTTTTAAGAAAAGAAACTCAGAAATGTTTAGATTACTTTTCTAATGAAAAGGAAAGAAAAAGAAAATTAAAACATGGAAATTTTGGAGTTTGAAAAGTAAAAAATCCAGCCTGGAAAACAATTTAGCATAAGATGAGAGAAGGCCATTCCTTCAGTTTGTGTTACTGATGTTTGTTGAGTTTGTATTTATGTTAGAAAAATGTAAGCTCCTATTTTTTAACCGGAGAAAGTTCATGTTTCCATCACCTCCAGAGCAAACCGTTGTTCCAGGTAGTTTAAGAACCGAACAAACGGTTCAAACGTCTTACAGAACCAACAGCTTTTATCAGTGACTCAACCAATCGCACTGATTGGTGTAACGACTTATAAACCTGAAACTGATGGAAGTTGGTCTAAAAGGTGAAGCAGGAAAACAAACTTATTTCTTCCTTTTAAGTCCATTTCAGACTATTTTTAATAAAATGTAACACAGGAGACTCTCATAACATTCCTTTAAATCAACACCAAAAAGAAACTTCCTTAAAAGCTGTGAACTGCCTTTAATTGCTTCCTTTAGAGCGATAATGTGATCATCTTCTCCAGCATTAAAGATTGTTTCTCCAAGCAGCACTCAGAAGTAAGTGCCGTGTCATTACACTGCCGCAGATTGTTGACCTGTCATTGTTCAGGCTTTTTATCCACAATCTGTGAACTGGAGTTACGTAACGACCAAAATGACGCCATGAATTTTCTCTTTACCGCTTCGTATGATGAAATAACACCGTCCTGACTCCGAGTTTATTATCTTCACTTTTACATTTACATTCATTCCAGAAGTTTAATTTGGTATTATAGTACTTTTCTTCAGACTTTTCTTTTTCCACTGACGAATGTCTGGTTTGACCAACCACTGCAAAGATCTTCAAAAACAAGAAGTGTGTGCACAGCTCTGAGTTTAATTTATCAATAATGTTAAAAATGTCTCACACAGGCTCAAAATTTAATTTTCAAAAACCCTCTAACATGATTTTCTTCTGCTACTCTTTCAGGGTTCATACATTTTCCCAATTCAAGCACTTTTCAAGCATTTTCAAGGTAAGTTTTCAAACTTTTCCAACACCATTTTGATAAAAACGAAGTGGT
This sequence comes from Xiphophorus maculatus, assembly GCF_002775205.1. Classification (NCBI taxonomy): domain Eukaryota; kingdom Metazoa; phylum Chordata; class Actinopteri; order Cyprinodontiformes; family Poeciliidae; genus Xiphophorus; species Xiphophorus maculatus. Next base: position 56,037 of record NW_019369766.1, on the reverse strand, counting down.
GCTGAACTAAAAAAAAGACAGTTTAAATTTACTATTATATAATTTATTGCTGTGATTAATAATGTCTAATACTAAAACACTAATTTAACAAAAAAGTAAAAACTATTTCAGTAACTTTGTTTAATGTTTAAAATATAAGCAAACTTTTCTTTCAAATACCAAATCAATAAGTCATTTAGGTATGAGGAATAATAACTATTAATTATACTGAATCAACCCAAACAAATATTGTTAAATGCTAAACAGTTTGCAAAAAATGTTACAAAAAATAAAAAAATTCTCGCTAAGTTTTCTCACTGCTAAATCATAAAATCCTGCCAAGTATTTTGGTCCAGTTTCAAGTGCAGATTTCTTTGTACAGTAGAAACAAAACAAAACTAACTTATAACAAATAGGAGTTTGTGTTAAGTGGATAATTTGCTAGTATTAATATAAAAGTACAAGTTCCTCTGGCAGATTATTTCACTTATAACGAGATTTTTTTCCTTATAAATAATCTGCCATTGGAACTAGAACTTTTTTATAAATATTAAGTAATTATTGACTTAAAACAAACTCACATTCTACTGAAAGTTACTTTTAAGTTAGTTTTGTGTTTTGCTGGCATTTAGTAAATAGAAATAAATTTGGTGATTTTAATTGACCTAAAACACAGAAAGTGATTTAACTTTAGACAGGAGGAGAAAATGTGTCTGTGTCTTTTACCTGGTTTTAGTCGTAAATAATGTTTTCCACATTCCAACTTTTAATCAAACTGTTGATTGCACTTTATTACAAACTTTTGCAGTTTGAATATTAAGCACTGTGTACAGAAATCAAGCTACTTAATTTAAATTCAGCCGTACGAACTCTGCTCTTTAAACATGTGTCTGCATAACTTGCCGTGTTTTTTGCTGTTCCCGCTCTGTGATTCACGCACAAATTTCTTTGAGGCGGACTGTTGCTAACGGTGGGAATCAAAGCAACAATGGCACAGAATAACCTCTGAAAAATAAAAGAAATTGGCCTCTATTAAAGCTAATTATGGAGCTGAAGCAGCGTTGACGTCTGCCTGTGCCATTTGCAGCTTTTATCTCTAGATGAGATGCCATTAACTTTGCAGAAGCTGCACGGAAAGCAGGACATGTTTGGAGTTTGTTTGTGAGCTGAAAGTCAGTAAGTTCTGCCTCGTCAGAGTGCCGACTGTTTGTGTTTGATGTTACTCAGATGTGTTGATTATCATTTTGTTCCAATAGTTTTAAGCAGCACCAGCCCTCAGAGTTGGTCCTGTCACATTTATAACACTCCAAAAAAGTAATGGCATCAATCAACCAAAAATAAGTCGGATTAGTCACCTAAACGTGGATCAATTTTCACTGAAAAGTCTCCAATAATTATAATTTGAGCTCATTTTGGACCATTTTCTTTCCCCGTACGTGGTCCTGCGGTGAATAATTTGGGTGATTTTAGGAAATTTAAGGCAGCAGCAGAGATGGTGGGATGATTTTTTGAAAGTAGAACCAGAACAAAAGAACAGACCCATCCATTTACCCTTTAACCTTCCACCTGAATTACTTTTTTAAGTGCTTTTCATGCAAAATGTCAGAGGCCATCAGTTTTATCCTCTGACCACAGAATATTTTAATCAGACACATTCAGACTTTAAAAGTGGAGACATTTCTTCAGATAGATTCTTCTGAACCTCAAACTGTACTCACATAAAAGTAGCATTACTTCAACTTTTGTTTACTCGAGTGAAAGTAAAAAGTATTTAATCTGATTAAATGTTTTAATTGATTGGCAGCACTACAATAAAACATAAATAAGATTATAGATGAAGTTGTTTTGTGTTACCACACTTGGATTTTGTGCTTAAACTCTTAGTTGTAGTGCGTCTTTACTTTTTATTTTGTGTTTTTAACGGAAATGCAATCAAAACTGTGTCTGTGTTTTGAAATTAATAATAAATTAATGATAAAAATGGATATTAATGAAGGCAGTTCATTATTTCTGGTCTGTTGAAACAAAATATACCAAAAAGTACTAAAACTTTTTCTCTTTAGAGTTTGAACAGCTTTGCAAGTGTAGTTTAACGTGAGACAATTTTAAAAAATAATGTTTCTCCAGTAATTTTAAGCTCCATCAGTCTGTTAAAGTCATAAAACATTAGCAAACCTATCGGTGTATTTACATGTTAAACATCAGGAGATGCAGCAGAGACTAGAACCTGTAAATGAAATTTCTGAGCTGATTGTTTCCATCCACGTCCTTCAGTGGATCAGCGCAGCAGATTAAGGAGTGCAGCTCCAGGGATAATGGAGATCTCTGCAGCCTGTAAGCGTCCATGAACAGCTGCTTGGTTCATTCTCAAATAATCAATTCAGAGTTATTCTCTGGCGGCTCACAAGATGCAGCATCGCCTCCTCGTTTACAGGCTGCTGGAGGAAATGAGTTTCCTGCTCAACGGGAGACGGAATAACGTCCAGCAGCAGGAACAAATAATACAGAATATTTACATGAATATTTATTTAGTGTCTAAAACGACTAAAACTGCTGGATCATTGATGAAAATATTCATCATGATGTCTGGAAAATATGGACTTCTGGTTATTTTTAAGATCTGATATGGGAAAATATATTAGTTACTGGAGTTGGTCGTCTTTTCTGTTGTATAAAAATTATATCTATTCAATTAAACATGACCTATTTATCAATTAGTTCATCCATCCATTTATCAGTTCATCCATCCATCCATCCATCCATCCATCCATCCATCCATCCATCCATCCATCCATCCATCCATCCATCTGTTCAGTCAGTTAAAAGTTTTCACATAATTCAGCAGATTTTAAAGCTTCTGTTCAATAATGTGAACAAAAGTCAAACACCAGAATTATTTTTATGTGACCAAAATCCAAAATTGTATCGTCATAATTGGGTTAAACTGAAAACAATAGTCATAACATGAACACAAATTAGTTTTTTCCCTAATTGAAATAAAAAAGCACAATATTGACTTAGAGACACGGTGCAGCAGACTGTTTGTGTTGCCGCAGTGGGGAATCCTTCCTGCCTTTCGCCTGATTTCAGGATGAATTTCTGCTCCTCATCCTCACTCATCTCACAAACGAGAAAACCAGCAAACTCCTGAGTCACTCAGCTCCAAATGAGGAGTCACAAACTAAACTGATAACGAGTCCAAGGTAATTACTTAGAAATGTAATTATTGATGCTTTGTCTCGGCACTAATTGTGTTTTAGCCTTGTTAGAATACTAATGATGCTGCAGCTACACACAAATAATGACAGTCTATCAATCAGGAACACCTGCATGTTGGAAATCAAAAGGTTTAATTACATCCCTGAGTAACAGCCTCTCTTAATATCTACAGAGGAAGATGCTTTAGTTTTCAACAAATGGAACAATATGAGCCCAGTGTTTCCAGGTAGCAGATGTTCAGAAACATAATTTCTTCTGCAGTGTGTTTGTGAGGTCGAAATGACCAGACTCGATTTGCGTTGGTTGGTTTGTTTTTGCAGTCTTGGTTTGAACAACATCATCATCAGTGAGACCTGACGTCCTGCTGCTGAGCCAAAGCCGAGTTTAGCTGCAGGAAAAACAAAACAGGAAGGATGAGATCCACTCAGACGGCACCACACTGCTGGAACAATTCAAACGCAGGAAGCAGAAAAGCCTCTAAAAGCTGATCTAAATGCGTTTCCCAGCTGTTTTCTGAAATACTCCGGATTCTGTCTCTTTATCTTCCTCCACAAGGAAAAAAATCAAATTTGCTTCAACTTCTAGTTGGTCATGTTTGTTGTTTTATGTCTAGAAAAATTAGGTTTGCTCATTCAAATGTAAAACCTAAATTATTACTTTTGTGACAAACCTTTTTAAAAATAAAGTGTTTTGAAGCTTTATTTTTAAAAACTGCAATTTTTTTTGCAAAACTCTGCAAGTAGCTATGCTAATCAATACGATTGGCTAAAATGTATTGATTTTAAAACAAGCTACAATCAAAGACAAATACAAAGGTCAGTTTTAAGAGTCAGTAAATGGTAATTTTGCGTTACACATTAACAAAACTCTTCATCCTGAACATTTTACTTATAAAATGATTTCATTTTCACAGGTTGCTTTGACTTTATTGCTTCAGAATCAGTAGAAAAAACCCTTATTTCCCTCTATTCCTCTGAATGTTTTCGTTATTTCCGAATCCATTTACTGGTCTAAACAGCGGATGTTGTTTCTCTAACTTTGTCAGTTCAGAGAAACGACGTTTCAATTTGTGTTTCACTCAGCTTGTTTCCTGAGATCGTAGATCAGCAGCCAGCAGCGTAGCGATGATTTCTGACCCGACCTTTCAGGAAGAAGTCGGCGAGGTTTCGCTCTCTGTAATCAGGAGACACTCAGAAACCAAGTGCTGCTTTCTCTCCACCAGCCTGGGAAGGTCAACGATGTTTCCTTTATTAGGAAATAAAAACATCATCCCTGAATCTACAAGAATGTTTCCTCATATCTCTGCAGCTCCAGTGAAGTGTAATCATTTAGCAAACGTTCAAATTGCTTCTCCTATCAAATTCCACTCGGAATCGTTTCTTTTTTTTCTGGGGATTTTTTTTTATTTTTTATTGCATTTTGCTGGAAACCTTCATAAATCACAGAGAGGATATTTGAAGAAGCAGAGGGATTAAATCACTAACTTCATTTCATTGTTCTGCTTCTGTTTTGCAAGACAAAGATTAACAGCTTTCATAAACTTAATCTCTTCAAAATCTAAATTAAAATCCGTCAGCATGCTTCGTTATTCAGGACATATTTTACTGCTAAACCTCTTGAGCTGGAAAAAATATTTATATAGTTTATAAATTAACTGTTTTTACTAAATAATCTTCCTTTAGTCATCCCAAATAAGTATATTTAGAAATATTTGCTAACACAACAGGATCGACAAGAGAGGAGATGGAAAATGATCGATTAATTATTTAATCTAAAGTTAATTGATCTTGTAGATCTTATTAAGTGGCCATTTTCTTACAAAACTTGAGTTCTCTATTGCTAAATGTTTTGATTATTTTTGTCAGCTGTATTAAATACTGACTGAATAAACAGAAAATTTTGGTTTTCTCACATAATTAGATGCTTTTATAAAATATAATACAGGAACCTCGCAGGTTGCTCAAATGAAAATTAAAGATTCATACAGAAGTTTTGTCTGGTTGAAGGAATGTTAATGCATTAACTCACAATATCTCTCAAAAACAACTGTGCTTACTGCCATCATGTTTGGAATATCTGCTTCCTTGCAAAGGTAGAAATTTGAGTCTTTCTATGTGACAAATATTTTAATCCCAAATTCCTGTGTTTAAAAGGCAACAATCTGAGGTTGATATTCAGGTGTCAACAATGAATTCAAGGTTTTATTTTCTGCATGTCTTTGCAGGTTTGCCATGGAAACAGATTTAAAAAGGCCTTGCATTCAAACAGAAATAGCCTTGGTTTGGCGCTTGGCTTTTTTGTTTTCAGAAATCATCGTCTATGTTTGGGAATCTGTGAATGGATGAACGTTTGAGCTCCAACCAAATGTAAAGTTCCTTAGTATTTAGTATGTAGTGAGCGATTAAATGACTTTTTTAATTCTGTAACTCTTTCTTTGTAAAGTGTAGCTGTGAGTGAATCAGAGTGCTGGAGTTTTTAGCTTCTTTTAAAAGTTTTAAAGTTTTTTTCAGTCTCCACAGAACAGGCTTTGAGGGTCTTTTAGATATAAATGGTGTTTGTGAGGATTTTAGAGAATCAGGGTAGTGGTAACCAACTTGAAAGTTGTTTTCAGTATAAACCCCACTTATCAAAATCAACATTATTGGCCAGGATTTTGTGCATAAATTGCATTTTTCTACACATTCAGCAGCTTATATACATTAAGTATAAATAACTAAGTTTTAGGAGAATTAAAATAAAACATGGAAGGAAAGTCAGTTCTGATAATCAGCAGGATGGATGAGCCAAACCACACAGTAACTGCGTTTCCATTCCAAATGTGTGAAAATCTTTTTCTATATTCTAGCGTAAAAAACACAATTTTGCAATTGTAGAGTGTCCATTACATAAGAAAAATAAATTAAATCACATGTGAATAAGGTCGTTCACGCGATAAGTTATTAAAAATCATGGCAGCGACGAATGTAAACAGTTATATGGCATATATTCATCATCCTACTACTTCCTGTCGTCTTCTTCTGCATTTCCAGCAGTAGTAACATCCTGCTGTTGATCATGTGATTCATCTGATGCGAGAAAACTGTTTTCATTGCAATTTTGCAAAATAAAAATATTTTGAGACGGCCAAAAAGCTTATAAACTTTTTAGCAAAACATTGTAGTTTCCATTAAACAGATTTATTTTTATAATTTTAATGTGCAAAACTCTGCAGTTAATGGACCAACACAGACCAGACTCAGTAATTCAAATTAAATTTAACTTTAAACTACTTTAATGTAAATTAAATGTTATTGTAACTCTTAGTAATTCAAATTCTACAAAGAGTTACTGTAGTTATTGTAACGGCCATGCAGAAGATTATCAGTAGCTGTGGATGAAAGTCTCGTCTTCCTCTTTGCTTTTTGTACATTTAAAATAATTATAATAAAAAACCAAAAGCCACACACTCATGTGTTTCAAATGGGAGGAACTGAGAAACTACATAAAAGAAAACACAACAATGCTGTTTTGTTCCAGTTTAAAAGACGTACATCCCAATATGATCAGGATAAAGAAACCAGCAGATGTTTTGAGTTTGTGAAGTGGTTTGTTCTCTCTTTGGAAAAACAGCAGCAGCTGAAAGCCTGAGCAGCTTTAGCAGCTGTTTTGCTTTGATGCATTTATTCTCTTCTCCCGTCTTTGATGATCTGAGTTGTTTCTGAGCAGCAACACGAGTGTCTTGCAGAGTGGAGGGAGAGCGCTCTGAAACCGGAGCACCACCGGCTGCTGCAGGCCTGACCAGTCAGAAAAATCACATCACAAATGGATCTTCAGTTAGAAGTCATGAACAATATGATCTGCTGGCTGGTATTCAGTCCAACATGGTGGGAACGCCCAATCTAAACGTCAGAGTTAAGGTTTATCTGATGAATGTAGCATTCTGTAGGCCCAACAGTACCAGTAGCACACAGTTACTACTGTGTGCTACTACTGAGTTGCAGCGCATACAGAGGCTTGTTTTGTCTCCATGGTAACACCTTCACCTTAACAGGAAGATATGGTTGATTATGGCAGCGACTTATCGTATTCAGGCATCTAGACCCGCTGAAGACTCAAAATTAGAAAGAGAATTTAAATTACTTTAAATGTATTAAGGTTGTTGTTGCCAGACAGCTTTGTCTGAGTGTTTTAGAAACTTCCTATCAAACTTTCTGTTCCCACTTCTCCTCTTACTTCTGGTGTTCCTCAGAGCTTAGTCCTTGGGCAGCTTGGTTTCATCTCGTGCCATTTCAACCTTCGGTTCCTCTGCTATGCAAATGACATCCTGCTCTAAATAAATCTGCAAACAAGAGTCATCAAAGAAGAACTTAAACACAATGGTGGTATTTTTTATCTAGATGGATATTTTTGAACGACACCCAGCTAACCGAATCCATGGGGATATTTTATAATCTCCAGCTATTTGCAAATACATTTTCCAAATACTTATATTTAAATACATAGATCTGGGAACTTTGTAGTTAACTGTCATGGCAGTTGCTATGACAACAATAAATAAGCTACAGGCTTAGAGCTAGCTCTCGGCTCATTCTTATGAACTTATGAACAATATAACAACTATTACTCAATTACAGTATGTGAGTTCTCTACCCACCTCTGTGTAATACTGAGATATTTATCAGTCATATTTGTACTTAGTAGCAAAATTAGCTTAGCTAATGTAGCTTTTATCTGCTAGCTAAGACGGACATGTAGCCTGTTTGTTGCTACATGTACTCTGCCAGTCACCAGAACCTTGTTGTTACATCCTTTATAAATCCGTTTAAATGCTGATCGTTTGCATCCATGGATTTCTGTGAAGCTCCTCCATGGTATAAACACTCTTCATGTTCATTAAATAGTGAACTATGTCATAGCAGGAGATCAGAGGCAGATTGTCCACATCGTCTGACATGTTTCCATTCTCTGCCTCATGCGGGTCGATACCAACAGCAGCCATTTTGTTGATATGTCTTTTTCTTGCACATTGGTTGCAATGTGTCCCCATAAACCTTCTTTTTGTTGGTCTTGAGGCCATGGTTCATCTATACTTTGCACTGACCTTGCCTAACAAGATGGCGCAATTTAGCCTTGCAGGAACTATGTATAGTTTTCTACACATAGAAAACGACTTTAATTGTTTCATTGTTGCCAGCTACGATTAGCAGCACTTGCTAATATTGTTTCTCTCTTGCATTTTACGCACACAAGCATTATGCAAGTAGAGGTTATGAGATATTATGTATTACAAGTTTAATTTGAAAAGAACTAGAAGAAAAAAAAATTACTACAGTCTTTATGTGTAAGACGGCCATGTTGGATTTCGAAGTACATTTATGGGCATCTGTTCCCTCATTTCCTTTCTTTTTTTTACTTTTTGAAATATAATCAACAATCTTAAAGCAATATTTTGCTATTTGGTTTTGTATTTTTGTGACCAAACAATCAGTTTCCTATTTATTTGCATCAAATTAAACAAAAACTTTCAGGTATTTTAAGCAGGAAAGATAAACTCGAGACATTTTTCTAAACTCAAAAAAAAAAAAATCCAGTTTATTATTTGTTCCCTTGTGTAAAATGAGTAACACAGAAACAGGCACATTTTTTGGGAGCTAAATATATTAGGGAACATGTAGTGAATCACAGAGATCTGATTTAGGCAGAAAATAAATGAGATGCCCAGAAGATAGAAAAACAAGCTGACATGTCATCAGTGTGCGTCATTGTTCAGTGAAGATGTAAAAAAACAAGTTTTTAAAAAAAATAATAAAAGTATATTAAGTTGGAGAGAGACGGTTATGGTTAAGAAAGTATTGAGTATATTTTATTTTTATTCAGAACTAAGAAAATTGCGGTGATTACATAAAGTAATAATAATAAAAATATATCTCAAAATTTATTTTATTAATATGACGAGTAAAATATAGCTTCATATTGAAGATTTTTAATGTTAACTTAGACATTTGATTATCAATTTAAAGTTATTGGGCTTCAAGGCTTCAATTTAGATTTTTTGAAACTATTTGGTAGATTTTATTATTGAAACCTGTTGGCATGACTTCCTCCAAAAACCTCATTTTCTCTGGAGCTTTTTAAGCTGGTTTAATTCTGTATTGCACAAAGGCTGACATTTTCCGAGCATTAAAGGCTGGAGTGATCCGGCAGGTTGTTAGTAAAAGCCTTGTCTTTCCAGGAAACCTGTTGCTTTTTCACTGCAGTCTGACAGGTTTCTAATTGCTCCTCCAATCTATATCTCTTGAGAACATTCAACAGATTTCTTTAGTGTTTTTAAAACACACACACAATCATAACACGGCTCTCTGTAGAGCAGATCTTCAATACAAACAGCAGTAAACATAATGAGATCTGATGGAGTTCATCCGCTTTGAGCTAGCTGTCACAACAATCGCAGTCAGGAGAGGATAGCTGTCGGGAAATAAAGCTCCAAAATGATCAATAGTTCATATTTTTTATTTTATTCTTGTAAAGGAGCTCAGTAAAAGGAGTAACCTGTGATCCTGTTGTTACCTTTCAGGTAACTCAGTTTGACAAGAGTCAGTTTTTACTGCTGTTCTCCAGACAAAATGGCTGCCTGGAGAAATTATAGCTGTTGGGATTTTCAGCATATAGAATAAAATAAAGAAAAGGAATTTGTGTTGATCTCAGTTCTTGATTCTTCCTCCAACAAAGCATATGTGGGGTCAGACACTAATGTGGGACAAGAAGACCTGGCTAGCTAATTGTTTCCACCAAAATTAGTCTCTGATGTGTCAGGTTGTGGAAACCACTCACAAACGCTTAATTTGTGAATTGTTCACAGTGTAACAAGTGGAAGACGAAGTGTTTCCCCACAAAGAAGGACGTAGTTCTAATTAGCTCTTTAAACCTCAATAAGGTCGATTTTGTGATGCTATAAATAAAGAAAAATCCTATTTTGTTGTTACGTTGACCACTCTATTGAGGGTAAACAGACCGTTGAAATTGAACAAGTTGCTAACCACTTAGCATTAGCTGCTAAGAATCTAGTAGCAGCTGAGATAGAAATCTGTACAGGTGTATTTATTAATAGGTTTTTTTATTGCTTTGAAATCTATTCAATATATATCCTAAATTATTCCACAGATCATTGGATATGGGTCGGATTTATCTGCTGTAAAACATAACCTTTGTTGAGACTCTTCACTGCAAAAACAGAAAGTCTTACCAAGAATTTTTTTTATCTAGTTTCTAGTGCAGATATCTTGGTACACTTGAAATAAGACAAAATTAACTTACATATAACTTTTAAGCAAGATGTAGGCAATTATTTTAAGTCAAATATTCCTTAATATCCTTAATATTCCATTGGGAAATTATTTTACTTATATAATGGAAAAAAATCTCTTGTTATAAGTGAAATAATCTGCAGATGGAACTAGAACTTTTTCATCAATATTAAGGAATTACTGACTTAAAACAAACTCCTATATTGCTGAAAAGGTACTTGTAAGTTAGTATTGTCGTATTTCAAGAGTGCTAAGTAATTTGCATTGGCCATACAGTAATGCATGTTAGTGTCTATTTTTTGCTAAGATTAAATGAATAATTCAGATGTATTCAGAGAACATAACCCAAGTTTATTCCTCCTGTTAGAACCGATTTTATAATAAGTATAATAAGTGATATAGTAATTAAAAGCAGTGTTGGTTTCTGCACATCACTAATTGAAAATACGAACAAGCTTCTTCTATAAAAATCATCCAGCAGCTGAATGATTATTATTTATTCATTCATAAACCAAATAAAATAAAATAATAGTTTTACTCTCTTCAGTCCTGAAAAGTTTCAAACATGGCAACAAATTCGTTTCAATGACAAAACCTTGAGTAATGCATCAGCCTAAACTTTGCTCCTCCTACATCTCCCACTTTATTTGTGAGGGTGGGATGGGCTGAGGGTGTGTGTGTGTGTGTGTGTGTGTGTGTGCGGTAGTACATAAGCAGAGGGAGAGAAAGTGAGACCAGGATAAGACCACAGTGGCTGAGAAGTGATGATCGGTCACACAGCCAGCCGCTGCGCTCTGCTGCTCTGAATCCGGCTGATTATTTTTCACCCTTTCACCGTTTCTCCTCCACTTTTCTTCCTCACGTCGTTTCACTGAAACCAGAGCAACAGGATTGTTTTTGGTGCTTGAGGAGGAGCTGAAAGATGAAAATGGGAAAAAGAAACAGCTGAGATAATCCTGGACCGCTCCAAACATTCCCAAACTGAATCGTTTCCTGCTGCTTTTCATCGGCTTCGTCAGTTTCCTCCTCAGCTTCTTCATGGACAGAGTTTTCATGCGCATGAAGCTGCCAGGATACATCATGGACTAAGAACATGGACAACAGAAATTTACCAAACAGAATCATAGAATCAGTTATAAATAAAGGTGACACTTATCCAAATCTTAACCCATTCAGGACTGGCTGTAACAAAGAGAAGAAGTAAAGATGAACTCCACGGCTCAGCAAGGCTTGATCCCATGCTACCTGAACCAGAGCCTGCGCCTGGGAACTCTGCCAGAGAAAGACGTTTCCAGAGAGGAGAAGGATTCCTCTGCTGGCTGCTACGAGCAGCTGCCGATTTCCACCGAGGTCTTCCTCACTTTGGGCATCATCAGCCTGCTGGAGAACATCCTGGTGATCGCCGCCATCATCAAGAACAAGAACCTCCATTCCCCGATGTACTTCTTCATCTGTAGCCTGGCGGTCGCTGACATGCTGGTCAGCGTCTCCAACGCCTCGGAGACGATCGTCATAGAGCTGATCAACGGCGGCAGCCTCACCATCCCCGTCACGTTAATCAAAAGCATGGACAACGTGTTCGACTCCATGATCTGCAGCTCTCTGCTCGCCTCCATCTGCAGCTTGCTCGCCATCGCCATCGACCGCTACATCACCATCTTCTACGCCCTGCGGTACCACAACATCGTCACCATCCGGCGGGCGTTGCTGGTCATCGCCAGCATCTGGACGTGCTGCACCGTCTCTGGCATCCTGTTCATCATCTACTCGGAGAGCACCATGGTGCTCATCTGCCTCATCACCATGTTCTTCACCATGCTGGTCCTCATGGCGTCGCTCTACGTTCACATGTTCCTGCTGGCGCGCCAGCACATGAAGCGCATCGGTGCCCTGCCGGGCAACGCGCCCATCCAGCAGCGCGCCAACATGAAGGGCGCCATCACCCTCACCATCCTGCTGGGGGTGTTTGTGGTGTGCTGGGCGCCCTTCTTTCTGCACCTCATCCTGATGATCACCTGCCCCAGGAACCCCTACTGCACCTGCTTCATGTCGCACTTCAACATGTACCTCATCCTCATCATGTGCAACTCCATCATCGACCCCATCATCTATGCTTTTCGCAGCCAGGAGATGAGGAAGACCTTTAAGGAGATCTTCTGCTGGTGTATTAGCTTTCTGTGAGACGCTCCAGGTAGTTCATCTGTAATCTGTGTGCAGTGCAAAGCTCCAGGTTTGCAGGATAAGTGGGGTTGATTAGACGGTTGGCTAACAGAGGATTTGTCTGCAGTCCACAATGTTGTGAATCTAAAAGGATGAAGAGCCTGAAATGTCAGTTTTGCAGCAGCACAGATTGAAAATGCTTCGGCATATGATGTTTTTAAAGCACATTAGACAGCTAAGAATGAGATAAGAGACTAACTTTGTTACAACTGAGATTACTTTATGTCTCCATTGGTTTTTGAACATGGAACCATTGGGGTAGGACTTTATAGCATCGCCACATAAGGTGATAATGACATTACTCTTAACTGTAATCATAATATTGACTTATAAGGTGATCATACCTTATAAGGCAACCACAGTATTGCATTATAAAGCGATCATTACATTATAATTATAACTTACCCTTATAAGGTAATCCTGCAATCACAACTCTGTCTTATAAGGTGAGTTTTTCTCTTTAAATTAATCACACCATTGATTTCTGAGGCAACCATAACTTTGCCTTATGATGTAATCAAGGATAAAAATAATGCCTTAAAAGGTAATCATACCATTGTTTACTGACACAACCATGATATTGCCATAAAAAGAGGCCTATTGCTTCATAAGGTTATCATAGCATTTCTGTACATAGCTGTCAAAGATATTTTTATTCAATGATAACATTAATGTATATGTCAATGAAGAGGCTAAAGAAAGAAAGAGGATTGTAATTCTGTTTACCAAAGGGGTGAATCTGTGTGATGACGTCTTGCTGCTTTCCAGATGTTTTTGAATAAATTTAAACTCTACAACATTATTCATGAAGTTCATCTTAGAGCTAAACCAACATGGAAGCTAATTCTGAAGCGCTAAAGCTAAAAACAATAAAATACTGCAGAATTACTCAATGCTATGTTTAGCATTTTATCACTGAGTCGACCAATCACAGATTGTCACATGACACATTGTAAGCCAATAGCGTCCCTTCATCGTCGACCAATCACGCCCTCTCCTGTACTCGCTTTTTTTTTTCATTTTTGGTCACCTTTATTCAACTGAAAGTTTACAAAACAGCCAAATAAATTAGTGTTTTAAAACTTAATTCAGTTAAAGGAAGCTAGGTGTGCTAAATGTTTGCAAGTTTAGCAAAGACGCTAAACGAAGCATTAGCTCTGCTACTAATAGCAGAGCTAATTATAATGTGATTGTGCTAATTGCAATGCGCTAATTAGCACATTAGCAGGTTAGCGGAAGTATACCCACCGCTTTGATTTCATCACAGCACAAATTTCAAGAACAGTATTGGTCTCTTTCCAGCACAAATCAGCTAAACTTTATTATTAAACTATTTTCTTTTATAGCAGACTTTCAGTACCAAATAAGAATTGTTTACTTCAAACCCTCAGGCAAAAAAGTAATGTCATTAAGTTAAAAGTTGTCAAAAAAAGTTTTTTAGCACAATGTTGAGCTAAAAAAATAATCTGAAATATTTGATGGCACCATTCACAGGTTCAAACAGGGTAAAAAAAATCTACTTGTTTCTGATCTACGCTCTTGTAAGTTTGTGTAAGTATTTGTGTAAATTTGCACATTTGAGTTATTCACACTGGCACCTTTAAGCATGTGGTTATAAGTAAGTCTATTTTTCAGTGTGTTTGTGTGAAAGGGAGGAGTATAATTAATGTAGGTTTTCTCTGTGTGTCTGACCTGCTGCTTTTTTAAATCTTTGCCTTAATGGTGTTGCACTGTGATATAAAAAGAAACCGTATTCTGTATGAAAGTGTCTCAGAAAAAAAAGATTATGTACAGTTTTGATGTTTTAAGTGTTGCCTTTTTAATGTGCACCTCTGTAAACTTGAATTGCATTCAAACGCTCACAAAACGCACAAGAGAACAGATGTAAACAGGGTGTCTTATCAGCTCCGCCTGACATGTGACTCATGCAACTGAAAAACATGTTTTGTATTTTTTTTCCCATCAGTGCGTACTGTGAATCACTGCTGCTGTGACTTGAATAAATCATAATGCAACCTGAGCCGCAGATCTGTATGTAACTTTACTCTGATTTTGCACAAAACTGAGATAAAACTCAACGTTTCCTTCAGTTTGGGAGGAAATCCAACCTTCAGATCGCAAACCATTAAATTATGGCTTCCAGAAATCTCTGTAGGTGATGAATAATCACTTCGTCTTCAGGAGGATTTTATATATTGCAGCTATTCAATCTGATAAAGCCAATTAATTTTTATCTTTCTTTACAGCCTTGAATGGCACCTGAAAAACCTTCAGTGATGCTTTTAAAGCAGTGGCAGAAGCAAGAAATTGAATTATTTCCAATGTCAAGACAATTTCAAATTAGTTTTGGTTGATACGAAATTAAAAATGCAACAGATGCAACATCTTAGTAGATCAAGAAAAAGAGATTGCAAAATCACCCAGAACTGGAAAAGGTTAATAGAATAAAGTCGGGAAAACTGACTTTGTTATATTTCTTTTTCAGCAATAACATAGATGCTAACTAGCTAGCGAGGGTAATGTTTCAGCTAGTCAACAGTACATAATACAGATGTCTGCGTACGACTCAAACTTATGCCTGACAGAAAAGGCATGTGAGGGAAAAACCATAGATTACGCATGATTAGACAATTCTGGCAAAAATTTAATACCTGTGATTATTGTATTTAAGGCCAAACTACATTTTTTACCTGGATTTAAGGCATTTTAAGGCCTTAATTTTAGATACTTGAATTTAAGGCTTTTGTAAGGTGCTATTGCAGGTCAGGCTGCAAACGACAGCTTTAGCTCCTCTTCCTCATCCCTGTGGTCCTACTGCCATCTGCAGAAAAGCACTGCTTGGTTAGAAACAACCAATCAGGGCCAGGATGTCTGTCATTGCTCTAGCTGCCAGCATAACCTATCATAAATGCTAGGTCCTATTAGTATGTAGACCAATGACCGCAAATAAACAGTTTAAGTCGTTTCTCTGACACAATCACATTTAAGAGTGAGTATGTGAGGTTGATTGGCAGCACTAAGACCCGCCTCCTGGCTCTGATTGGTTGCTTTTGGTGCATTTCTCCAGACGACAATAATACCTCAGGGAAGAGGTGGAGGACATCGATCTTTTCACAGATTAACTGTCTCAAAACAAACTGTCACAACATAGTGACAGTTTTAAGAAATATGTTAAAAATATTATTTTATTCTGATTGTTTTGGCTACAACTATAAAGTTTATTTTGTGTGAGATTCATCTGAATAATTTATTTTGATGTATTTAATGTTGAAAATCTTTTGTTAAAAGAGTGTTACATTTATCAAAATATTTTCTACATCCTGTAAATTCCTCCTTCATTTTGATTTTAAGTTTAAATCCCCACAGTAATCTACAATATGGGGGATTTGGAGCAGGAGAGCTTTTATCCACATTAATATATTTTAATAGCTGGATAAGTCGTCTGAAAGCTTTTACTTGTGAGAGGTGTTTTCTATTTTCTTTGTTAGCTAAGCTGTTTGCATTTGAGGGTCTCTGCTGGGTCACCCAGAACGAAACAAATCCATCAGGAAGACTTAGGTGAAAGAAAATACAAAACTTTGCTCATTTAGGCTGAAAAACATTTCTTGGAGGGCAGAAGCATAGAAGCCCCTCAGGGGGGATAAACAAAACCCTAAGCCTCCACTGCAACGGGGTTTATGGTGAGGATGAAGATTTGAATGTTTGTTTTTATCAGGTGAAAGAAAAACATCTTTATTCTTTTTATCTATTACTAACTTTACTCACTTGTTCCCTCTATCACGAACAACAAAAGACTATCAAAGTTAAAGCACGACAAATAAACACTTCTTCAGAGCACAAATCTGAAAACTTTGGCTAAAATTTGGTAAAATTATGACTTATTGGAACCAATAGATGGAAATTTGTGTAAAGTTGAGTTCATTCTTTACTACATTTGGACAGTGTGCTAAAATGTTCAAGTAATATGCATAATTTAAACTACAAAAGTACCTGTAAAGATTTTTTAAAATAAATTTAGGACTAAATTACAACACCTCCATTTTTATTCCTACTTAAAATAGATTGAATAAAAAATAGACATAGTCAAAATATCTGTGCCATTTAACTGTAAAGTTGGAGAGAAAAAAATCCTATAGGAGCCTAGTAATTGTATTTTTTTCAGTTTACACAAATACAAAATAATATGTGATGAAATAATAAATATTTTGTAAGTGATAAGAAAACATTTACATTTATGGTGTCAGAATTTTACAAATAGCTAAAAATGACACTTTTGTTGACATCAATCAATTTCTTTGAGGAACTGATCTTCTATTCTGAGCATAAAACACCCCAGTTTATCTACATAGTTTTGCACTTTTGTTCTAGAAACAATAAAATAAAACAGAATATTCTTAGATGAATCAGTTAAATATAGTATAAAATATATATGAGTCTATAAATTATGTTTTCTATGTATGATAGTGTCAAAATACTCGTACATTTTGATACAAAAGTATATTAATGAATAGTAATAAAGAGTTGAAATTAAAAAAGTAACCTCACTCCTTTTTGGACAGGTACGGTAGCTAAAATGACTGATTCTTATGTGTAAAGCATTGCTTTTTTTATGATTTGTTAAAAACAATAATAAAGAAATAAAAAAATAACTGTTATGAGAAACGCTCTAGCTGTTGAGCAAATGATGAAATTGATGTGAGAAACAAACCAAACCGTCTAAAAAACGGTCAAATTCTCACAGCTGTGCAGAAGCAGTGAGCTGCTTCATCTCTGGCTCTTCAGGGTGTCACTTATCAAACAGCATCTTTAAGCCAGGAGTCCTGCTGAATCCTGATGTGCTGGAGAGAAACGCCACAACCAGCGTTATCAGTCAGAGCCTCGCCTCACTGCCTTCCAAACAGCCAATGAACCAGCAGATCGGACCACCGATCGCCACCGCGTTGTGGCTCCGCGTTATTCTTTACGCTTGATTTAAGGCTGAAAAATGTATTATTTTTAGGATATTTCATCGTTTTGTGCTCTGCTGCCTCCGGCTCTTATCAGACGGCGCTTCTGGGGATTTGTACTCGAAGCTGCTTGCATTAAATTAGTCCGTGTTGACTCTGCGCCTGGCATCCCCAGCCACGGCAAATAATGCTGGAATTTATTTCCAAGTCAGGGCCTCAGTTAAGGTCAATTAGTGCTTTCATTTGGATTGCTGAAAGAAAGCACAAGCAGTGTCCTTTGTTAGAAAGTGATAATTCCCTGATACAAACCTGTCAGACTGCAACCGAAAATGATTTTGTGTCATATTTAAAGACGTAAATAGTAATAATCATTAGGCTTAATCTTAACCATTTTTGGTTAAATTAGATTAAATCTTTGTATTACGTAAGTGAGTCTTTCACACCGGTCCTTTTATTTCACTTTAATCAAACTCTAGTTCATTTGTCTAGAACAGGGGTGTCCAAAGTGTGGCCTGGGGGCCATTTGTGGCCCTTGGAACACTTCTGTATGGTCCCCCGACTGCAGTTGCTAAAGACAAAAGGGAAATCCTACAAATGCCGCTCCATTTTTGTTTGCATTTTGTAAAGAAGGAAGTTGCGCTCAGTTTCTTCTTCAGATGTTTTCATGTCTTTTCCTTCAGTTGTTTTTGGTGCAGCGCCCCCACAGGCGAGGAGGGGAACAGGTTTTTCAAAGAGTTTGGTTCATTTGACTCAGTGCAGTGTGAAAGAGAACCACAGCAGCTGAAAATGTAACAAATGTGGAGGTTTTGGTATCCGAATTGAGTCTATTAGAGTACTGGGTGGAAAAACTTTTAAGATATGTCATACAAACAAAACACAGGGCTAGTAAAGTTCATGTTGACTTTTCAAAATGTGGTTTAAAGTGTGGTCTACTGTATATAACCACACAGAGTAAACTCTCACCTATTTGCAGTTTAGTATTTGGAGATTTTTTCATAAAGCAAATGTAAAATACAGCTGAAATACCTCAACGCAAAGCTACTTGACATGCTACTGGCTATCATTGAAGCAGCCAATCCAGGAATGCCAATTATTTTTCTTGCTGCTTTTTGGCTGAACTTTCAAGAGTGGAGATAAGGAAGAGCGTAGATGTTAGCTAACAGATTTTCATAGCAACTTTCCACAACTAGAATGAATCAAGGCAAAGTTTCCAAACTTGGAATCGTAGGTAAAATCAGAGTCTTAAATGATTTAATTTTTCCACATATTCTTACCTATAAACGAAGAGAGGTGCATATAAACAGATTTAGTTTGAACATTTAATCTTTCATGGTTACAATAAGGGATCTCTTACATAAATCACATCCAGACTGTAGAGTATTTCTTCACTCAGAAATGTGAATGCGTGGTGAAAGTCATTTGGATGTGATATAAACCTCGTTGGAGCAGAACCAGAGTTGGAGCCGTTCTAATCGATGCACCTCTATCAGGGAGGTGACAGCTGTTGTGTGGAGTGAAAATGCTAAGTCTGCAGGTGGTTAATCACTGTTATATCACAAGTGGCTGAAGCGTTCATTTTCAGTCCTTTCAGTTTTATCTGCCTGTTGTTATAGGAAAAATCAGACACAAATCAACGTAGCAGTAACACGATAAGACTAATTCCAGCGCTAACAAGAGACGTTCAAGCAGTGATGGAGTCATTAGCAAGTAACATTTGCACATAAACACAGATCAAGGCTAAATCACATTGTTTTAAATTAAAAAACATTAGTCAGTGCCTCTAACGATAAAAATGAAAATTATTGAAGTGAGGAGAATTATGATTTGAAAGACAGAACATGAAAACTGCAAACATTTGTTGGATGAAATGATTTAAAGCTTTACAAGTGGTGTCTCTAACCTTATAGTCCAGTAGATTCGGTTCAATTTGGGACCAAAATTGCAACATTTGTTACATGTTCAGCTGCTGCGGTTCTTTTTCACACTGCGCTGAGTCAAACGAATCAAACCCCTTTGCAGCGTCCTCTCCTCACCTGTGGGGGCGCTGCACCAAAAACAACTGACGAACACAACACAAAAACCTCTGAAGAAGACACTTGAGCGCAACTTCCATCTTCATAAAATGTAAACAAAAATGGAGTGGTATCAACTTTTAGCAGTTGTAGGATTTGTCTTTTAAAAGACATTTCTCCCATTAGCGCTAAACTAGCATGTTTGTTTTACTTCTATTTACCCAGAATGCCCTGCATTGAGTACCTAGTTCATTTGGCAGATTATTTCACTTATTACATGGGAAAAATTTCTTGTAATAAGTTAAATAATCTGCCAATGGATTTAGTACTTTATCATCAATATTAAATACTTATTGACTTAAAAAATGTCCTATATTTTGCTGAAAAGTTACTTTTAAGTCAGTTTTGTACTAAGATATTTTCACAAGAAACAACAGACAATACTTGTATATGTATTGTTGCTGTTTGTATTTTGTATTTTTGTTTCATCTTGGAAATTAGATATCAACAAGACAGTAAAGGTCAAATATAATAATAGATATTAAAAATCTTAGAAAAATAATTACTTTATTCCCACATTACAAATTAACTCCATTCCCATTATCAGCCACAACAATGTAGATGAATCAAATTAAATAAAATGACATGATATCCTTGTAATGAATTAATTGGACAAATTCTTAATGGAAAATTTGAACTTTTCTGCCTCTGGTGGATCAAACGTCTGATAACAGGGAGTTTATGGAAGCTTGATGTTATTCATCAGACAGTTTAATGAGTTTGTCCCGGCTGATTCACAGAACATCTCATGAGATTTCCAGACATGAACGGCTGAGCCGGGCGGTTAATACTAATGTGTCCGGCCTTTGATTCTGCCACGCTGTAGCGTCACATATCAAAATCAGCCGAGTCCCGGTAGATTTCAGCGCAACAACTAATGTTACGTTGGAGCTGAAGTGAGCAGTTAAGTACCGGGGCGCTAATAAAAGCCAGCGACCCTTTAGAAATTTCATCTTTGTAGAAGATTCAATCTCTGGTAATTATCTTTTTCTCTCCTGTCCATGGGGTGAAGTGTCTGGAGGAAGAAACATCTGATTTATTATTTTCTCGTAATAGACACCAGCTATTTTCAATTCTTTGGACGCTGCATGAGTTTTGTGTTTATATTAAGATACTAAAAAGCACCAAACTGTTCTGGATAAATGAAATGTATTACTGGATGCTAATTTTGTGACTCCACAGCAAACGTAGAAACATGTCGATTTCCAATTTACATTTTAATTATTCTGAACAATTCACTTTCTCCACGTTTGTATACGTCCATTTGAGTTTCTACCGCTTCCAAAAGCAGCCCAATCACTTAAAGAAAGACATCCGCCTGTTTTTTAGCAGTAGGTTAATGTTTTCGTTGCCTGGAAAATGATCTCTTTCAAAAGCCTTCAGATTGTTGAGTCACATTATAGGGGCACTGCACGGTTACCTAGCAACCCCACCCAAGCATAGCCCCGTTACCTAGCAACCCAAGCAGAACTCCAGCACTTTTGGTCAAGTGGTTTGTTTTTTCAATCAAGTCAAGTTTATTTGTACAGCACATTTCAGCAACAATGCAGTTAAACAGTACACGTTGTTTTTTTTGGCAAAAAACATAATAACATAAGCCATTATTTTTGAAAGGTAACAATAAGCAAAAATAAGATATAAGTTTTACCTGGTCAACAATAAGCAAATTTTTAATGAAATCTGTAAATTTCATTAAAAATTTATTTTTTTTGAAGATCCAAAATATAAAAAGGGCTACCGACTTTTGAGTTATTAAAAGAAAAAGACAATTTCCAAATGTTTCGGTCATTCTTGACTTGTGGTCAGATTATTTCATGGGTCACAATTTAGACCCTGATTGAAAGTAGCTCAGTGTTTCGGTTGTTTTGCAGTTTTCTTGAAGTTTGTTCCAGATTAGAAACTGAATGCCATCTCTTTATCAGCGGTTCTGATAAATCAGTCGTTCTCGGTTTATAGAAAGTAAAACTGGTGGTAATAGGAAGTAAAGAGCCATTTGGGAGCCAGATGAGCCTTAAGGGAGAACCGGGCCAAATGACTCAGAATCTGGAAAAAGAGACTTGACTCCCACCGCTGCTCAGAAACAGCTTGTTGCTATGGTAACGATTTGAACCATTTAATTAGCGGCGTACGAGTAAAGGTGAAACAAACACGTTGAGAAAAGTGTGAATGGCTGTTACTCAGTGTTTATGGTCATAACAAAAATAATTTTGCATCTTAGACATTTTCACCCTTTAGCTCATCAACATGTTCATTCACTGATTATCAACATGCTTCACATGAAAGGTCCTAATTAAATCATTACTTACTTTTAGCCATCATTCTTATTAAAAACATTTGAAAAAATGTCTCTGACTGT
Organism: Xiphophorus maculatus; assembly: GCF_002775205.1. Classification (NCBI taxonomy): domain Eukaryota; kingdom Metazoa; phylum Chordata; class Actinopteri; order Cyprinodontiformes; family Poeciliidae; genus Xiphophorus; species Xiphophorus maculatus. The sequence continues at coordinate 33,962 of NW_019369766.1, read as the reverse complement.
TTCAACATTTCCACATCTTATCACAACTACAAACTTTAATATATTTTCAGTAATATGTTATGAGAAAAATCAACGCAATGTAGTGTTGCAGGATCAGATGTTTTTCAACACTTTTTAACAAATAAAAATTATGAAGTGTGGCATACGTTTGTGTTCTGCCACAAAAGGATTTAGATCAATGCATATCTAGGTGTTAGAACGGCCTAGTTAAAGTCTAGACCTAGCTTCAATTTACAATTGTTGCCAAGACTTAGAAACCGCTGGTTTCTAAACTACTGAGTTAGAGCCATTTTGAAATAAAGAATGGTTTAAAATGTCCATCATAATTATGTTCAACTTTATATTTGTCTGGCATATAAAATAAATTAAAAACTAAAGTCTGCATTTATTCTGTATCTAACACTGTAGTTTTAAGATATATGCACAGAAACTAACAGCTTATTGTAAATTAATTAAAGACTTAATATGCTTTCGATCAAAGAGCCTGAAAAATAGTGAAAGTAACATGTTTATTTTTGCCAACTGTCCACCAGGAGACTTGGAAATGTTTAATCTTGTATGTCTTATGACAAAAGCAGATATTACTGTGTTCTTATCGCCTTCTAACATTTCAAAAGTGTAATGAAATCAAATCTAGGAGTAGATCTGGATATTAAGACCTTTATGGAGGAGGAAGTGAGTCGAAATCTCCTCGACGTTGGAAAAGTCAAGTATCGCCTAAATGAGTGCAGAAGGCCTCTCCAGCTCAGAGCTCTACTTAGTGTAAATAAAATAATGTTCCTGTGGAGCGCCAGTTTCCTCTCAAAGGTTTGATCAATATTTACTCCAGCAGCAAAGCAGCAAACCTCTGCCAGTCTGCGTGGCGAAGTCGGCTGCGGTGCTCTGAATGCAGATCGGCTTAAAGCTTGACAGACCGCCCTCTGAGGGGTCAGAGGTCAAAGAAAGCACTCTGAGTTGACAGCAGTCACCATGCTTTTCTGTGGTTTTACCGTTCTTGCTTTCGTTTTATGCATGACTGCCAGCAATCTCAATTATCCTCTGGGTATAAAACAAGCCCTGGAAAACATGAATATTTAATGCAGCTGAACAAAATCACTGCCATGTGGTTTCTGTGTTCCAGCTGAATGAGATACAGAATGAGGAAGATCTCTGATGCATGAAACGATGCTTGTTCTGTTACACAGTAGATCACTAAAGTCATTAAACATGGCAGCAAATGAGGGCTGAGCTCAACAGAACCACCAGGAACCGAAAACTTTCTGCTGCAGTCAGAGTTTTTATCCAGACTGTTAAACTACTTTGGATGTTAGATGGTCTTTATTTTATTTATTTATTTAAAACATGATAGCAATATAAAATCACACACATGGACAAGGAATGCAAAATACATTTTCTACCACAATAATCTTAACATGCTTGAAACAGTTGACCATAAACAGCACAATTTTACATTTCAAAAATAAATATGTTTATTTGAAACATGAATCATTTCTAAAAACCTCAGGTTTTTGATCAAATGTTTAGACGGTAGGATCAGGTGTTTTTGTGGGGGGAGTTTTTTTGGCCATATTGAAATTGGTTGATTTTGCAAAACTGCAATGGAAACGCTTTTTTTGAAACACCCTAGTCACATGATCAACAACCAGATGGTGCAAACCAAAAAGAAGACAACAGGAAGTAGTTGGAGGATGATGGCATTTTTTAACAAACTATTTAAAATTTTTAAATATACCCACCCATTCAATAGCTTGTTGGGACAAATAGCAAACCAGCATCAATGATCAAAACTTAATGCATTTAGCGGTTCGTTCCTCCTTAGTCCGCTTTAATCAGACTCCAGTCCACTTGTAGAGAAAGGTGGTGCATTTGAGGATGTGTTAATGCGTAATTGGACCAAAAAAGTGAACTCTGGTCGGCCTACGAACTTCGGTCTTGGTTTGTAGTCCACCTCCTGCCCCAGAAGCAGGACGTGGACTACCCCCCATGGCATTCTGGGTAAATACAACCAAAACAAACACAAGAGTCTAGCACTAGCAAGAGAAATGGCTCGTGGTCTATTACCAAAGACAAAAGAGAAATCCTACAACCACTAAAGTCTGTTATTACACCATATTTATTCAATTTAGTAAGTTAATATGAAAGTCAGTTTGGTTCTGGTAACTTAATGGGCAACCAGTTGTTGACTTTGAATCTTTCAGCTGGCAGCAGATCTGCATGACAGGCATTTTGCTCTAGGAGGTTAAACTCGAGTCATACTTCAGTGTTTCTTAGATTCCTACAGGAGATGAGGTTTGGTTAAAACCAAGACTTTGATTATACCAGTTTCCTACTCTTTGATATAATATTTTACCTAAACTCATAAAGTCATTGTTTAAGAAATTAAACCAGCCCCTCATGTTGAACATCACTTATTTTTCAGTTTGCATTCAAATAATATGTTGATAAAATCCTCCAACCTTGGTAGAAAGATTTAATTAAACAAAATTCAGACTCCACAGAGATGGATAAAGAGAGATAAATGCAAATCAATGCCTCCTCAATTGATTTTTACTGAATATTTTTCAGCTTTTACACCCTGACACACAGATCACAGATGCCAAGATCGTTGATTATTCACATATTTTAAATATAAATGGAGCAAATATGCTGCAGCAGCTCCTTCTATGTAACGTGATTACAGTCCCTACCAGACTAATCTCAGACTTTAATCATTAAAGATCAGTGGATTATTACAAACTTCCTCTGAGTTAGAATGGATTCAAACTTAGTTTCAGAAATGAACAATATGAAATTGTCATAAATCTTATGATCTGCTCTCTCCTTTTGGTTCTGGGAGTCGAGTTTAGCGCAGTTCATTCTAAATCCATTCTGCCTGAACGTTTGATCCCAGTTTGGAGTGGAAATCAGTGGCTTTTCAGGAGATAGAAATCCTGATGATGTTCAGTCTGTACTTAAGTTTTTTTGTAACTGTCTTGTCTCCACATTTGATTGTTGAACAACTGAGGCCCATTTTCTGCTATACTGGACAAGTGGGACTGGCGCAGTACCTTTAAAATCCATTTCTGTGGCCTGGTGTGGCTTCATGCTGAAAGGGATAAGAGCCAGTTGAGTTGAGTTTTTTATTGTTCGTGCTTTTGATTGTTTTCATAACTTGGTTTGTTCGTCCAAACTACATCTTTTCTTGGAAGCATGAAGGGCATCTGCCTCCAACATTGAAACACATTTTTTTCAGATGATTGACATTTTGAGTATAGGATTTCCTTGGATTGTTCCTTGGATTTCCTTGGATTGTTCATCCCTGCAGGTTTCCATGACTACAGCGTTGATAGTGAGATAATAGTGGCTCAATGGGAAGTTAATAAAAGAAGCAGAAAATGCCATTCTTATGGTTCATATGTTGTTGTATGTGAGTGTTATATAATCATAAGTCAAGTTTATTTCTACAGCACATTTCAGTGTTTCAGCATCTTTTCAGTTTTCTGGAAGTTTGTTCCAGATAAAAGGATTAAAGATAAACACCTGGATGAGTTTCTCTAGATGTTACGGCGACATTAGTCTTCAGGTGACAGAAGGTTGACTTTGTAACCATATTTATGTGTCGTTGAGGACTGGACTGGAGAGTCCGACCCAACTCTCCAGTCGTTTCAGTAATATGCCAAGAAAAGCTGCACTGAGGTCCAACAGAACCAGTACTGTGGATCTTCCACAGATGGATGTCATTCTACACTTTGACTAGAGCAATTTCATTGCTGTAGTAACCATGGAAACCGGACTGAAAGACGTCAACTGATCATTGTTAGGAAGCTATTGAAACTGATTTTTCAATAATTTTGCAAATAGATGCAAATATTTTTCTTCTCAAACACTAAGTACCAATGGTAAAATAAAAAAATTAAAAGATGTTATTCCTATAAATACACTCTTACTCATAGCTCTTATGGAACATAAATAAAAAGTATCTTAACAACAGAGAGAATGTTGAGCAGCTTTATGTGCTAATTATACCTCTGAGGTTTAAGAAATAACATCACTGCTGAAAAAGATCATTTTAGATAACCTTACGAGTTTCTGTCAGAATAACAAGAACATCATTAAATCAGCTGGAAATTGTGACACTTTCACATTTGTTTTTGTTCTACAAAAATAATCTTCATGAGTTTATTGTTCTGTTAATTAAAAACAGAACAAAATGGATTTCCTAAAAACCAAGTTAACTCCAAACCTAAACAGCTTGTAAAATCACAATGCATATTAGTCTTCAGGTTTTTATCACAACACATCGATTGTTTTCATTTTAAGTCATTCGGTTGAATGTTTGTCACTCTGTTTGATGACCCAGTTTGTTCTAAGCTTCAGTTCACACATAGACACCTTCACATTTGACCTTATATTTATATATACTGGCATAAAAACCAATGAGTGCAAGCTGCAAACAAAGCCCACATCATCACTCCTCCACTCTCATGCTTGACATTTGCTACAACATTTTTGCTAATATGCTACATTTGGTTTTCTCCAAACATAGTGCTGAGCATATAATTTGGTCTAAAAGGACATTTTTCGAGATGTATTATTTTGATGTAGCTTTTCAAAAGCTAAAATTGTGAGAAAAGTCTTCCTCCTGGTAACTTTTTCAGTCTTTTTGAGGTCCGTTTTTCAAATTGTCGCATCTTTGTTTTGATATTACAGTGAATTTGCTGCTACATTAACTCCTGGACAAACTGGTGATTGTTTTATATGTCGTCTGTTTGTAAATAAACTGTCTCAGAATACAACAACTGACTTCACACTGCAAAAATACAAAATGTTAAAATTATTTTCAGGCTAATTTCTAGTCCCAATTTCTTACTACATTTGAAGTACAACAAAACAATTTTTTAAGAAACTTTTCAGCAAGAAATAGGAGCTTGTTTTAAGTCAGTAATTCATTAATATTAATTTTAAAAAATTACTAGTTCCATTGGCAGATTGTTTCACTCATAACATGGGAAAATGTCTTGTTATAAGTAAACTTATCTGCTAAAGGAACCACAAACTTTCTCATCAATATTAAGGAATTATTTACTTAAAATAAACCCCTAAATATTGCTGAACAGTTACTTAAAAGCTAGTTTTGTCTTATTGGGGCCTGCCATGCAAAGCAATGGCAGGAACCTATTGCTATTGTCGGAGAAAGTGTTTCTTTATTGGGGCCTGCCATGCAAAGCAATGGCAGGAACCTATTGCTATTCTCCCAAGAAAAGTTTCTTTATTATTATTATTATTGGGGCCTGCCATGCAAAGCAATGGCAGGAACCTATTACTATTGTCGGAGAGAAGCGTCTCTTTATTGGGGCCTGCCATGCAAAGCAATGGCAGGAACCTATTACTCTACACCCAACAAAGTGTCTCTTTATAATTCTTTATTTTTCTTCCGTAACCGTTAATGCGGCTCGTACCGCTGGGTGCACACCTACAAATGAGGTATCAAAACGTGCAGAAAATTCACGCCATTGGAGCTATTACTTGTGGTGGGATTTGGGCTTAACGTGGCGACATAATTCGCAAAAAACTACGAAAAAAACCCCATTATAACTCAATGGGAAAAATCCTAGAAATACCCTATTTTTGAGGATTTGCTGTGTCGTCACAAATTCACGTAGAAATGCCATTCAAATTTCATTTTGTAGATACGTCTGTGATCTCTTCGAAAGTGAAGACGGCTCGTCGATACCAGTTACGGTTTGTCCACAATTTGCCTCTAAGCGACCCAAACTTTCTCATTTTTGCTGAAATTACAGTGACAGCCCATCTCGGTTCATATCTGGGCACAACATTTCTTTCTCTCATCACTGTAAATGCTCTGAGTGAGGTACAGATATGAATCTCGGGACTATCGCAGAAGACACATTGAACTGTCATACGCTCGAAACGCTTTTCGAATATGTATTACGGTTCCCGAACAAGAAGGATTTGTTTCCAATGCTTTTTTTCAGTAAAGTGTGTTTGCTCAAACACACTTGTGTGTTTGAGAGCTCACAGCTCAGAGCTCACACCTGCTGAGACCATTATTTGCCATAGCAACGGAACTCAAGAGGCTATTGGCTGCTGATTTGGACTACGAATACGCATCACTGTAGTTCTATCTATCCTCAGTTGAAACAGATCAGGACTGAGAACTGGCCTTTAGAACTACTGCTGCTATGGGCTGTATATAACTGATTTAACTCAGTAACTGTTACACATGGGATTAGTTTGGAACTTTAAAATGGAGCATAATAATAATTTCAAAATAAAAGCCTTGAATAGTTTTACATCAGGTAATTGCTGTTTTTGGCTTTATTTGACGTTTTCATCCAAAGCACTGTTACACATGGGATTACTTTGGAACTTTAAAATGGAGAATAATAATAATTTCAAAATAAAAGCCTTGAATATTTTTACATCAGGTAATTGCTTTTTTTGGCCGTATATGACTTTTTCATCCAAAGCAATGTTACACATGGGATTAGTTTGGAACTTTAAAATGGAGAATAATAATTTCAAAATAAAAGCCTTGAATATTTTTACATCATGTAATTGCTGTTTTTGGCTTTATGTGACTTTTTTATCCAAAGCACTGTTACACATGGGATTAGTTCGGAATTTAAAATGGAGCATAATAATAATTTCAAAATAAAAGCCTTGAATATTTTTACATCAGGTAATTGCTGTTTTTGGCTTTATGTGACTTTTTCATCCAAAGCAATGTTACACATGGGATTAGTTTGGAACTTTGAAATTAAGCATACTGAAAATTTCAAAATAAAAGCCTTGAATATTTTTACATCATGTAATTGCGGTTTTTGGCTTTATGTGACTTTTTCATCCAAAGCAATGTTACACATGGGATTAGTTTGGAACTTTGAAATTAAGCATACTGAAAATTTCAAAATAAAAGCCTTGAATATTTTACATGACGTAATTGCTCTTTTTGGCCGTATATGACTTTTTCATCCAAAGCAATGTTACACATGGGATTAGTTCGGAACTTTAAAATGGAGCATAATAATAATTTCAAAATAAAAGCCTTGAATATTTTTACATCAGGTAATTGCTGTTTTTGGCCGTATATGACTTTTTCATCCAAAGCACTGTTACACATGGGATTAGTTTGGAACTTTAAAATGGAGCATAATAATAATTTCAAAATAAAAGCCCTGAATATTTTTACATCATGTATTTGCTCTTTTTGGCTTTATCTGACTTTTCCATCCAAAGCACTGTTACACATGGGATTAGTTTGGAACTTTAAAATTAAGCATACTGAAAATTTCAAAATAAAAGCCTTGAATATTTTACATGACGTAATTGCTCTTTTTGGCCGTATATGACTTTTTCATCCAAAGCACTGTTACACGTGGTATTAGTTTGGCCCTCTGAAATGAAGCATACTGAAAATTTCAAAATAAAAGCCTTGAATATTTTTACATCATGTAATTGCTTTTTTTGGCCGTATATGACTTTTTCATCCAAAGCACTGTTACACATGGGATTAGTTTGGAACTTTAAAATGGAGCATAATAATAATTTCAAAATAAAAGCCTTGAATATTTTTACATGAGGTAATAGCTCTTTTTGGCTTTTTTTGACTTTTTCATCCAAAGCACTCTTACACGTGGTATTAGTTCGGAGCTTAAAAATGAAGCATACTGAAAATTTCAAAATAAAAGCCTTGCATTTTTTTACATCAGCTACTTGTGTTTTGAGCATTATATAACTATTTTAACCCAAGGACTATTACGCATGGGATTAGTTTGGCCCTTTGAAATGAAGTTTAACAAAACTTCCAAAATAAAAGCCTTGACAACATTTTAAATCGTACCGAATGGTGCACGTCCGCCTCACTTAACGTTCTTGCGGTTCTCCGCGTGCCACTGATTACGTCACGGCGTTCTTTAGCGTCGACGACGATTTGTGGCGTGACGACACCGGGCCCAAACCCCACGGCCGCGCCTTGGCAGGCCCCGGCTAAATTTCTTCCGAAATTTTCTAGTTATAATTCTTTATTTTTCTTCCGTAACCGTTAATGCGGCTCATACCGCTGGGTGCACACCTACAAATGAGGTATCAAAACGTGCAGAAAATTCACGCCATTGGAGCTATTATTTTTGGTGGGATTTGGGCTTAACGTGGCGACATAATTCGCAAAAAACTGCGAAAAAAAACCCCATTATAACTCAATGGGAAAAATCCTAGAAATACCCTATTTTTGAGGATTTGCTGTGTCGTCACAAATTCACCTAGAAATGCCATTCAAATTTCATTTTGTAGATACGTCTGTGATCTCTTCGAAAGTGAAGACGGCTCGTCGATACCAGTTACGGTTTGTCCACAATTTGCCTCTAAGCGACCCAAAGTTTCTCATTTTTCTTCAAATTAGAGTGACAGCCCATCTCGGTTCATATCTGGGCACAACATTTCTTTCTCTCATCACTGTAAATGCTCTGAGTGAGGTACAGATATGAATCTCGGGACTATCGCAGAAGACACATTGAACTGTCATACGCTCGAAACGCTTTTCGAATATGTATTACGGTTCCCGAACAAGAAGGATTTGTTTCCAATGCTTTTTTTCAGTAAAGTGTGTTTGCTCAAACACACTTGTGTGTTTGAGAGCTCACAGCTCAGAGCTCACACCTGCTGAGACCATTATTTGCCATAGCAACGGAACTCAAGAGGCTATTGGCTGCTGATTTGGACTACGAATACGCATCGCTGTAGTTCTATCTATCCTCAGTTGAAACAGATCAGGACTGAGAACTGGCCTTTAGAACTACTGCTGCTATGGGCTGTATATAACTGATTTAACTCAGTAACTGTTACACATGGGATTAGTTTGGAACTTTAAAATGGAGCATAATAATAATTTCAAAATAAAAGCCTTGAATAGTTTTACATCAGGTAATTGCTGTTTTTGGCTTTATTTGACGTTTTCATCCAAAGCACTGTTACACATGGGATTACTTTGGAACTTTAAAATGGAGAATAATAATAATTTCAAAATAAAAGCCTTGAATATTTTTACATCAGGTAATTGCTTTTTTTGGCCGTATATGACTTTTTCATCCAAAGCAATGTTACACATGGGATTAGTTTGGAACTTTAAAATGGAGAATAATAATTTCAAAATAAAAGCCTTGAATATTTTTACATCAGGTAATTGCTGTTTTTGGCTTTATTTGACGTTTTCATCCAAAGCACTGTTACACATGGGATTACTTTGGAACTTTAAAATGGAGCATAATAATAATTTCAAAATAAAAGCCTTGAATAGTTTTACATCAGGTAATTGCTGTTTTTGGCTTTATTTGACGTTTTCATCCAAAGCACTGTTACACATGGGATTAGTTCGGAACTTTAAAATGGAGCATAATAATAATTTCAAAATAAAAGCCTTGAATAGTTTTACATCAGGTAATTGCTGTTTTTGGCTTTATTTGACGTTTTCATCCAGAGCACTGTTACACATGGGATTACTTTGGAACTTTAAAATGGAGAATAATAATAATTTCAAAATAAAAGCCTTGAATATTTTTACATCAGGTAATTGCTTTTTTTGGCCGTATATGACTTTTTCATCCAAAGCAATGTTACACATGGGATTAGTTTGGAACTTTAAAATGGAGAATAATAATTTCAAAATAAAAGCCTTGAATATTTTTACATCAGGTAATTGCTGTTTTTGGCTTTATTTGACGTTTTCATCCAAAGCACTGTTACACATGGGATTACTTTGGAACTTTAAAATGGAGAATAATAATAATTTCAAAATAAAAGCCTTGAATATTTTTACATCAGGTAATTGCTGTTTTTGGCTTTATATGACTTTTTCATCCAAAGCACTGTTACACATGGGATTAGTTTGGAACTTTAAAATGGAGCATAATAATAATTTCAAAATAAAAGCCTTGAATATTTTTACATCAGGTAATTGCTCTTTTTGGCTTTATTTGACTTTTTCATCCAAAGCACTGTTACACGTGGTATTAGTTTGGCCCTTTGAAATGAAGCATTCTGAAATTTTCAAAATAAAAGCCTTGAATAATTTTACATGACGTAATTGCTCTTTTTGGCTTTATTTGACTTTTTCATCCAAAGCACTGTTACACGTGGTATTAGTTTGGCCCTTTGAAATGAAGCATACTGAAAATTTCAAAATAAAAGCCTTGAATATTTTTACATCAGCTACTTGTGTTTTGAGCATTATATAACTATTTTAACCCAAGGACTATTACGCATGGGATTAGTTTGGCCCTTTGAAATGAAGTTTAACAAAACTTCCAAAATAAAAGCCTCGACAACATTTTAAATCGTACCGAACGGTGCACGTCTGCCTCGCTTAACGTTCTTGCGGTTCTCCGCGTGCCACTGCTTACGTCGCGGCGTTCTTTGGCGTCGACGCCGATTTGTGGCGCGACGACGCCGGGCCCGAACCCCACGGCCGCGCCTTGGCAGGCCCCGGCTAAATTTCTTCCGAAATTTTCTAGTTATTCTTTATTTTTCATCCGTAACCGTTAATGCGGCTCATACCGCTGCGTGCACACCTACAAAAGAGGTATCAAAACGTGCAGAAAATTCACGCCATTCCAGCTATTACTTTTGGTGGGATTCGGGATTAACATGGCGACATAATTCGCAAAAAACTACGAAAAAACCCCATTATAACTCAATGGGAAAAATCCTAGAAATACCCTATTTTTGAGGATTTGCTGTGTCGTCACAAATTCACCTAGAAATGCCATTCAAATTTCATTTTGTAGATACGTCTGTGATCTCTTCGAAAGTGAAGACGGCTCGTCGATACCAGTTATGGTTTGTCCACAATTTGCCTCTAAGCGACCCAAAGTTTCTCATTTTTGCTCATATTAGAGTGACAGCCGACCTCGGTTCATATCTGGGCACAACATTTCTTTCTCTCATCACTGTAAATGCTCTGAGTGAGGTACAGATATGAATCTCGGGACTATCGCAGAAGACACATTGAACTGTCATACGCTTAAAACGCTTTTCGAATATGTATTACGGTTCCCGAACAAGAAGGATTTGTTTCCAATGCTTTTTTTCAGTAAAGTGTGTTTGCTCAAACACACTTGTGTGTTTGAGAGCTCACAGCTCAGAGCTCACACCTGCTGAGACCATTATTTGCCATAGCAACGGAACTCAAGAGGCTATTGGCTGCTGGTTAGGACTACGAATACGCATCGTTGTAGTTCTATCTATCCTCAGTTGAAACAGATCAGGACTGAGAACTGGCCTTTACAACTACTTGCTGCTTTGGGCTGTATATAACTGATTTAACTCAGTAACTGTTACACATGGGATTAGTTTTACACTTTAAAATTAAGCATATTGAAAATTTCACAATAAAAGCCCTGAATATTTTTACATGACGTAATTGCTCTTTTTTGGCTTTATTTGACTTTTTCATCCAAAGCACTGTTACACATGGTATTAGTTTGGCCCTTTAAAATGAAGCTTAACAAAAATTTCAAAATAAAAGCCTTGAATATTTTTACATCAGCTACTTGTGTTTTGAGCATTATATAACTATTTTAACCGAAGGACTATTACGCATGGGATTAGTTTGGCCCTTTGAAATGAAGCATCCTGCAAATTTCAAAATAAAAGCCTTGAATATTTTTACATGACGTAATTGCTCTTTTTGGCTTTATTTGACTTTTTCATCCAAAGCACTGTTACACATGGTATTAGTTTGGCCCTTTGAAATGAATATTAACAAAAATTTCAAAATTAAAGCCTTGAATATTTTTACATCATGTAATTGCTCTTTTTGGCTTTATTTGACTTTTTCATCCAAAGCACTGTTACACGTGGTATTAGTTTGGCCCTTTGAAATGAAGCTTAACAAAAGTTTCAAAATAAAAGCCTTGAATATTTTTACATCAGGTAATTGCTGTTTTTGGCTTTATTTGACGTTTTCATCCAAAGCACTGTTACACATGGGATTACTTTGGAACTTTGAAATGAAGCATACTGAAAATTTCAAAATAAAAGCCTTGAATATTTTTACATCAGGTAATTGCTGTTTTTGGCTTTATATGACTTTTTCATCCAAAGCACTGTTACACATGGGATTAGTTTGGAACTTTAAAATGGAGCATAATAATAATTTCAAAATAAAAGCCTTGAATATTTTTACATCAGGTAATTGCTCTTTTTGGCTTTATTTGACTTTTTCATCCAAAGCACTGTTACACGTGGTATTAGTTTGGCCCTTTGAAATGAAGCATTCTGAAAATTTCAAAATAAAAGCCTTGAATAATTTTACATGACGTAATTGCTCTTTTTGGCTTTATTTGACTTTTTCATCCAAAGCACTGTTACACGTGGTATTAGTTTGGCCCTTTGAAATGAAGCATACTGAAAATTTCAAAATAAAAGCCTTGAATATTTTTACATCAGCTACTTGTGTTTTGAGCATTATATAACTATTTTAACCCAAGGACTATTACGCATGGGATTAGTTTGGCCCTTTGAAATGAAGGTTAACAAAACTTCCAAAATAAAAGCCTTGACAACATTTTAAATCGTACCGAACGGTGCACGTCCGCCTCGCTTAACGTTCTTGCGGTTCTCCGCGTGCCACTGATCACGTCGCGGCGTCCTTTGGCGTCGACGCCGATTTGTGGCGCGACGACGCCGGGCCCATGCCCGACGGGCGCGCCTTGGCAGGCCCCGGCTAAATTTCTTCCGAAATTTTCTAGTTCTTTATTTTTCTTCCGTAACCGTTAATGCGGCTCATACCGCTTGGTGCACACCTACAAATGAGGTATCAAAACCTGCAGAAAATTCACGCCATTCCAGCTATTACTTCTGGTGGGATTTGGGCTTAACGTGGCGACATAATTCGCAAAAAACTACGAAAAAAACCCCATTATAAGTCAATGGGAAAAATCCTAGAAATACCCTATTTTGAGGATTTGCTGTGTCGTCACAAATTCACCTAGAAATGCCATTCAAATTTCATTTTGTAGATACGTCTGTGATCTCTTCGAAAGTGAAGACGGCTCGTCGATACCAGTTACGGTTTGTCCACAATTTGCCTCTAAGCGACCCAAAGTTTCTCATTTTTCCTAAAGTTAGAGTGCGTCTCTGGCTGCTTAGAGTGAGAGATGAAGACAACTTTTTCAGCCCAAATCATTTTTGAAATCGCCATCACGCCCACAAATATCGCACGATTAGTATCACAATCGGTCCTGACATTGATACGCCTGTCTGCTCCGGTAAAATGTTTTCGAAATTTATCTAGACCGTACGGTTTTCTGTCACGGTGCTTCAGAGCAAAGTCATGCGACAGGATTTTCTGAGGCTGTCTGAGGCTCTCTCCCATGTATTTGAATAGAATTTCAGATCTGGGCACAACATTTCTTTCTCTCATCACTGTAAATGTTCTGAGTGAGGTACAGATATGAATCTCGGGACTATCGCAGAAGACACATAGGCCTCTCATACGCTCGAAACGCTTTTCGAATATGTATTACGGTTCCCGAACAAGAAGGATTTGTTTCCCATGCTTTTTTTCAGTAAACCGTGTTGGCTCAAACACACAATTGTGTGTTTGAGCATGTATGACTCACAGCTCACACCTGCTGAGACCATTATTTGCCATAGCAACGGATCTCAAGAGGCTATTGGCTGCTGATTTGGACTACAAATACGCATCGCTGTAGTTCTATCTATCCTCAGTTGAAACAGATCAGGACTGAGAACTGGCCTTTAGAACTACCCGCTGCTATGGGCTGTATATAACTGATTTAACTCAGTAACTGTTACACATGGGATTATTTTGGAACTTTAAAATTAAGCATACTGAAAATTTCAAAATAAAAGCCTTGAATATTTTACATGACGTAATTGCTCTTTTTGGCCGTATATGACTTTTTCATCCAAAGCAATGTTACACATGGGATTAGTTCGGAACTTTAAAATGGAGCATAATAATAATTTCAAAATAAAAGCCTTGAATATTTTTACATCAGGTAATTGCTGTTTTTGGCTTTATGTGACTTTTTCATCCAAAGCACTGTTACACATGGGATTAGTTTGGAACTTTAAAATTAAGCATACTGAAAATTTCAAAATAAAAGCCTTGAATATTTTACATGACGTAATTGCTTTTTTGGCCGTATATGACTTTTTCATCCAAAGCACTGTTACACATGGGATTAGTTCGGAACTTTAAAATGGAGCATACTGAAAATTTCAAAATAAAAGCCTTGAATATTTTTACATCAGCTACTTGTGTTTTGAGCATTATATAACTATTTTAACCCAAGGACTATTACGCATGGGATTAGTTTGGCCCTTTGAAATGAAGTTTAACAAAACTTCCAAAATAAAAGCCTTGACAACATTTTAAATCGTACTGAATGGTGCACGTCCGCCTCGCTTAACGTTCTTGTGGTTCTCCGCGTGCCACTGATTACGTTGCGGCGTTCTTTAGCGTCGACGCCAATTTGTGGCGTGACGACGCCGGGCCCAAGCCCGACGGGCGCGCCTTGGCAGGCCCCGGCTAAATTTCTTCAGAAATTTTGTTTTTCTAGTTTAAAGTGCACTAATAGTAGAAATTAGACCAAAATAACTTAAGAGTTTGTGTTTTTGCAATGCAGATTGTAAAGTTTCCCATAACCATCCACACACAAATGCATTTCATAATGTTGGGCTCCAGCAGTGAGCCCTGTGGAACACCTAATGTAACTTTTTAATGTGTTGACTTCTCTACAAATTTTTCATGCTATCTTTTTTTTTCTGTATATTTTGTTATTTTTTTTTACTCAGTAAAAAGTTAGTTTGGTAAAGTCACATGACACAACTTTAACTTTTTGATTGTCTTGATGAAAGCCTTTTAACAGAACAAGTATTTAAAAAGTGTAAATATAAAAGATTTCCAAAGTTTGGCCACCTCTAGCTGAGCAGAGGTTTTAATTTTTAATTTTCTGCTTGGACTGACCCACAGCTTGAGCCATTATCATAGCTAATATCTGAGACATAATGGAGGAAACTGTGATTAGCAGATCCGAATGCATAATGTATGGCAGCAAATAGTCAGCTGGGGCAATTTGCTCTTCACTACTTATCTTTTTCCTCCAGTGTTTGACATAATTAAAGGCTGTTTTTTAGGACAGTGCTGTCTGCCTCCACTCAAGGTAATCAGCACAAAAAGAAGCTTTACAGGATTTACAAATCCATTATTTTTTAATTTATGTTTAATGTATTGAGAATTACAGCAACAAAAAAGCACCCTAATGATTTTCCTTTTACACAACATTTTAATTTTTTGTAAATTCTTTTTTCTGTTATTGTTATTGTTTACTCAATACTGATGTTAAGTTGATGCTGCTATATTGCCTGAATGGTTCAGTCTTTTCCCAGAGTCATTTAAAAGCCGAGTTGGAGATGAGGAAGAGGAAAATTTGAGCCAAAATATTTGGCACTGGTGCAGCAGGTGCTTTGATTCCAAAAAAACCTCTGCTTTCTGTCAGAAGCTGATAAAACAATATAAATATATACTGTATATATATAACCTTAAAAGTAAGAAGTAGCTACACAAGTGTCGTTCTTTAAATAGCTGTTATCTTGAGTCGCAGTTAGTCTTTGCAACATTAGCTTTTCTTGTTTTCTTGTTAAGTTGTGTATTTATTAGCTTGATATTTCTATTCTATCTGATTTCTGTCTGATTTTCCAAAATGAGAATCCGCTGACAGTTGTTTAGCAGTAGTAAGATATTGACGATTCACAACTCTGTCACAAAACCCCACCTAAAAGAGCAAGCAAATGTACACTTTCAAAATCTATCTTTATTTCCAATTACCTACAGGGCTTTTGTGGTGGTATAAGTTTAATAACGTCTATTGAAAGTCATTAAAATGTAATGAATTGAAGCATCTGAATAATGAAGTCTTCATCATTATTCAGATGAGATGAGAGCAGTGGTGCATTTCAACCCCCAACACGTTCTAATAGTATTTTAATTTTGCTACATGTATTACACAACATAGAAAATTAGAGCAGCAGCTAACGCTCCTAAAACATATTTTTAGATTTTAATTTGCCAGAAAGATTGAATGCATCGTCTCTGCAGGACATTTTATAAATTCAGGCTTCATATTCTGGCTAGACTAGTTACAGCTTCTCGTCTTTTTGTCAGAGTTTCAGAGGAGCCGATTCTGTCCGGACATAACAGACAAATGAAAGAATCAGAAAATCTGTCCAAGAAAAAAAATTTAAGGGGACTTGTTATGCAAATTTTACATTTTGCATGTTTTTGAACTTCCATTTGGGTTCCTACTTCTTCTAAAACAACCCAAACACTTAAAAAGAAACTCATCTAGTTTTTGGCAATAAGTTAATGTTTTTTTGGTTTCAAAAACCTGCAGAATGTGATGTCACAAATCAGCAGGCACTGTGGCGTTACCTAGCAACCCCTGCCGACCCAGCCCTGTCACCTAGCAACCCAAGTTGAGCTGCAGGACATTAAGTAAAATGGCTGCTGGAAAAGACAAAAGTTTAGTTGTTGACTTATCGTCCAGAAACCACTTGTTGAATTCTTGTTGGTTGTGCTGGAGGCTCCACTTCTGCTTTTCAAAGATGTACAGTTGTGTAATTGCACATCTGTTTGCTGCCATTTTCACATGCAAGTGTAAACGTTGATTTGGAGGCGTGGCCAGCAGCAGCTTATTTGGGTTTAAAGTAACAAGACGCGCTATAACGGTTCATTCTGACTAAAAATCTCAAAATTTTACAAAAAATGTAATGAACATGTTTTGTACAGACCATAGACCTATCATAACCTGTTTAAGGAACCACAATCTGTAATATTTAAGATCCACTTAAAGTCAAATTTCACATGTTGAGTTTCTTCTCATACAAGGAAGTGACCTTCCTTCCATTTCATTCAAAATGTCCTCCACAAGCAGCGTGTTCCCACAATCCAAGAAGAATTGGTGATGATGTGTGAATGAATCACAATATCACAAAACCAAAATGAAACAAGTCACTTAAAGTTAAAACTTTGACATTTGGATCTAAATATGATGATAATGCATCCAGTCAGAGCCTCTCCACTCAAAATAAAAGCTGCCCTTTATCAAATATACTGCTTAACTACACCAGTTATATTCCATAAGTTGCAAAACATTACAAATAGAATGCATTTATTTATTATTTGAAACATAAACTACTGTTACTGATGATGTCATTGAACCGACAGTGGAAAATAAACGTGGAAATCTGCGATGCAGACCAATGTGAACTTGAGGCTTCAGAGAATCTAACAATCCTGAGCTCGGATTTATTTAATAAATGCAAAGGTGTAAAACCTCTGCTCTCTTTTTCCATGCAGTCTGGGAAATGATCTTTGCTTTTAAACATTTATTGGTAAAACTTCTCTATTACTGGACTAGTTTGTTAAAAGCAAAAATATTCATTGAACTTTACCCCTGAATTAAAGTTAAATGTGGGTTCAGACAGCAATTATTTCCTCTGTTACTTCCTGATCTTCAGTCTGACCTGATGATGAATTATAAGGTCACAAAATCAAATCAGAGCATTCGTGTGGACGGACTCAGACTGCCTATTATTCCTGGCGCGTTTGTTCTTGTGTTGGAAGTTTCCTTCGTGTCGGCTCGACGTTTTGTTTTATTTACAGACAGTGACTCATGAGTTGGGTAACCAAGAAATCGAAGCTTTCTGTTCTCTTGGGAAAGTTTGGCAAAGACCAAAAGTAAAGGAAGCAATAGTATCTCTGATATGTCATTAATATCATTTGATGTTCATTGGATCATCTTTGTGTTAATCTTTTGCACTTTAGTCAACAAACCACCTGAACTTTGCAAACTCCCAAGAGTGGAAGTGGCCAAATCAGAAAATATATTGCAGATGTTTTTTTGTCCAAAGCTCCGGTAATGTGTCATAATCACCATCCACAAAATCAATGTTACTTGCAATAAAAGTACAAAAATGAATTTGCTTAATGGAAACATACACTTTTTTTTTTAAATTGCTGTTTTCAATAAAAAGTTGTCAGCTGTGTTGAAATAGATATATTTCTCAGAACTGCAATGCAAAAAAAATTATTTTTTGCAAAACAGCCGAATGTTACTACTGGCAAAAATGACAAAAAAGACGACAGGAAGTGGTACGACGAAGCTTCCTGTCACTCCATTTTTGCTTTCGTGAAACCGGAAGTTGCGCTCAGTGTTTCCTTAAGAGGTTTTCGTGTTGTTTCCTTCAGTGGTTCTTGGTGCAGCGCCCCCACAGGTGGGGAGGGGAACAGGTTCTTCAAAGTGTTTGGTTTGTTTGACTCAGTGCAGCGTGAAAACAAACCGCACCACCTGCAAATGTAACAAATGTTGCAAGTTTGGCCACAAAATGAACCGAGTCTACATGTTAAAAGCATCAGGAGGTAAACTAAATTTTTAATGAAGTGTGTGTGTTTATCAGTTTGTATTGCAAAACCAAAATATGAACAGTTTGGAGTGTGACTTCATATTTTCTGGTGAGCATACAGACAATAGTCTTCTATAAAAGAAAAACAATAACAATGGGTCAGGAGGTACAGCAGCGTCTCTTCTTCCTAATAAACCCGAGGGAAACCATGCTGGCTGAGAACATCCTGTTGTTATTCCATCGCTGCTTCAAAAAAAAAAAAATCTCAATACGATTTTCAATAAGAAAGTTCTGCAGGAGGTCGACTCGACAGAACAGCAAAACATTTTGTTCCCAAAGCAGAAATCTGTTGTCTGCAAATGCTTTTTTTCCCAGTCAGACACAGAAATCAACACAATGAACCGCAGTCTAACAAAAGCTGCTGGATTGTTAGCAAAACTTTAGAACCCAAAAAAGTGAAGGTTACATTCAATAAAATTTCCATTTGCTCTCATTCTGATCTTTGTTCCTGTTATTTCCAATGAAGGTAAAGTAGACGACAGAAAGCTCTTCAAAACTGAAGAACTGTTTCATGGTAAATGTAACACGGCCTTTTAAAGCTCTAATTAGCCATTAACATTTTCCCCCTGGTTGTAAATTTCTCTGTTTTTAACAAAGTGCCTTAACATTATAAAGAGTCAAGAGTTTAATTTAGTCATTCTGGTCTGCTTTCCGCCCTTCCTCTCGTCCATTATCAGGAGACGGATAAGCAGTTTAATAAGTGTGACTGTCTCTGTGTCTGATTTAATGTGATATAGACAAATATCCAAAAGGCAAAATTAAAACAAATGAAGTGTGAAGTGTGCATGTTGTGAGTGAGGACAGAGGCTCTCTGGCTTCCAGGGTCACAGTAATGATGAGTTATTTTTAGACATATTGACTTTGTTTGACTCAAAAGTTTTGCTTAAATTGTGTCAACTGTTTGAAGTTAGAAGTTTACTTTATGGTATATTTGGTGCAAATGCCTTAATGCACTTGAAATAAGACAAAACTAATTTAAAAGTAACTTTCTACTATGCGTAGAAGGTTTTTAAGTCAATAATTCCTTAATATTGATGAGAATTTAGTTTCACTGGCCGATAATTTCACTTATGTGGAAAAAATTTCATATTGTTTGAAATAATAATAGCACTTTTTCATCAATGTTAAGGAATTATTTACTTAAAATAAGCTCATATTCCTGCTGAAAAGTTACTTTTAAGTTAGCTTTGTCTTATTTCAGATGTGCGAAAACCAGAAACTCAAAAAAATACTTGGTAAGATTTTGTGTTTTTGCAGTGTGTGCTCTGGAAAAGTTACATTTGACGTTCTGAACGTTGGCATTAACGCGCAACATGCTGTTTACCCTGTAATGTATTTCAAAATATTCAAATTCAGAATACTTTATTTTCTGACAGGATTTTGTTAAAATGCTGTTTGTTATTTTTTTACTCCAGTTCTTACCAGCATTTTTACTCTGATACGCATGTCATCCGGACATTTACCGTTTTTAATACCAATAACATTTCATGATATATATCGTTACCGCCACTCATAAATTTTATACCACATCCCTCAAATGGAACAAAAAACATGTAAATGTGAATTTTGTATAATACGTCACTTTTAAGAAATTTTATTTTATGTTTTCTCTGGTTGTTTTTGTTAATATTAAAATTAATTTGACAACCAAAAACATTTAATTGTGGCAACAAAAAAAAAAAGAAAACTAAAATACTTTCTCACTGTAGAAATCCCTCCTGCAAGTTCTGAGTTTTATCTTTTTGCTCTTTCTTCAACACAACAGACCAGAACTTCCTGCTTGTTGCAAAACAGAGTCCCTGATCATGTATAGATATGAAATATTATCTAATTTCCTAATTATTTCCTCTATGCAGGAGGACTCTCAGTTTTTATATCTTTGTAGTTTAAACATCAGCAGAATAATGGAGTTTAGGCGCTTCTGGAGGATCATCATCACGTCAGAAATATTCTGCTCTTTATTCTCTTCAGCTTTCATAAAATCTCAAAAGATGAACTTCAGAAGATGCGCAATGATTTTAAACCCTCAATGTTTTTTCCAGATTTGATTGTTTTTAACAGATGAACATTTTAACCAGTCATTAAAGATTTCTTATACGGCCTTGTGTAATATGTTAACAAGCACTTACAGACATGCAAATTCAGCTGCACTGACTTTTTCCTGACCTTCTTAGTTGATGTATAAAAGATCTGAGGGAGGAAAATTCAAGAAAATGAAAAGTGTGACGTGAAAATTGTTTTTCAGCATCTCCTGCTAATGTCAGGGTCAGAAATTAACAGAAATTTTCAGCATTGTTTTGCTGCTGGTTTCAGGGTTGCAGTTGCTGATTGAAACACATTCCTGCATTTAAATAACTTTTCTCAGAGATGCTGAAGTTTGTCTTTTTCATTAAAACATCCTGTTTTTTCTGAGCAGCAGATCAGATCAAACTTGGCAAAATTTCAAAAGTTTATATGTTGAAAAACTGATTTTACTTGGAGTCTGCAGGGCTAATTAAAAAAGTTAAATAATAATTAAATGTCATGCATAATCATCTTATGGAACATGCTTTTCAGATGTGGTTTCAGATAAATATGAATTATTAATTGATTATCTCGGTTTGTGTTTTGAAACTAGTAGAAATGTTTCCTTTTGTCAATACTTTCCATTCATAGCCAAAATGTTTATGTTTTAATGAAACTGAATTTGAAGTATTTTAGATTTTTATTTGTTCTAAAGCTTATGATCTTCTGTTTTCACATCATTTTTATGTTTTAAATTGTCCTTTATTTATTGTTAGAAATTAATTTTGTCAGAAAATAACAGGATATTCAGTGACTAACAGGAATTGCTTTGTCCACTGAGTAGAACCGATTAAATTTTCTTTGTGAAAAACAATGAAAGGAAACTGAAAAAAGCAGATGATTAATGAGCCATGAAATAGATGATAAGGTACTTTTATAAGAGAATAAACAGTTACATAACTACAGTTTTTTGTTGTAATTAGAGGACAAACTCTTGAAGGCTTTCACTTCACTGCTTTACTGATCCACTTTATACTGAATTATGCTCTAAAAATGTTTAATAATTTAACTCCACCACATGTACGTCTTATTTAAAAATGAACCTGACCTCAGGACGAGTTCGGCCTTCAGGCGTTTAGGAATATTATTAATGATAAATGTCCTAGCAAATGAACAGGAGTATTTTGTCCATTTTAATGTTTATGAGTTCTGCTTGTTGTATTGATCAGGAATGACTAAAGCTTTCATTGGTATTTTGTTTCTGTTCACTAGAGGCTGCTTTCTTTTCAGGTTTTCTTATAAAGGGAGTAATTTAGTTTAGTCGTTATGTGAGCATCTCAATATTATTAAAAAGTAACTTTCTTCATTGCATAAAATAGTATTTGAAACAGCAATTATTAAGCGGAGAAGGCCAGACTAATCTGAGAAAATTTCTAGAAAACTAGGAAATTTCAGAGGATGAAAAGTTTACAATTTGCTAGAAAAAAATCAGAAATGTTGAGAATTTCAAAAGTCTAAAAATGTCAATCTTTGAAACTCATTAATTTCTGTGTTTTAGCAGAAATGTACTCATTTTTTCCCTTTCTACAACAGCCATAATACGCCACCGAGATTTAACACAAATGCACTTCAGTTAAAACAGAACATTTTCTATTTAGTTTTAAGGTAACGTTAAATGCACTACAACTGTAAAGTCTGTCTTATTTTAACATAATTCATTATGTTAGACTGAAATCTACAAAAAATGTTGTAAAACTATACTTTTGCCATTTTAAGAGCCAGTTACAGAATGATAATCACAAACCTGTTTTTGTTTAAATCTGAACTGATTGAACTGTTTCCACTTTCTTTTCTTCTTCTCAGTCATATTTTAAACTAGAATTTCAAAACCATTTGAATAGAAAAATTGATTTCTGAGTTAAAAATTGTTTCAGAATTGAATCATGACCCTAAAAATTGGAATCGAATCACGAAACATTCACATCTCTTCACTTCGAGACCTTAAATCCAGAATCCAGAACATACAGAACCAATATTCCCCCAGAAATGACCTTTTCACTTTGTAAATAAACCACTTTCAGTTCTTACTTTGTGTTGCGTCTCCATGTAGGTTTGAACCTACAAAGGATAACAGTGCTTTTCTAAAAAGCTGTCAAACCTTCACATTTTTATTCGCAGTGGTTCTTTAATTACAGGAGGGAACAAAATGAGCGCTTCCTTTCCTCTGACAGATTCACACAGTGGTAAGAATTTGGCAAAATGTCAAATTTAACTGCTGTAGTTCCAACTTCCAGCTCAGTCTGTGTGAATAAAATCATTTTAAATCCCCCAGAAGGAATTCTGACAGTTAGAATGATCATGTTTTTTAGTGCATTTATAAAGGAATTCATCAGGCAAGTTTTTATTCCTGATAACTAAATTCTTGTTCAAAAAGCAAATACTAATTATCAAGTCAGATTAAGTTTATTTGAACCTAAATGGCTGCTCAAAACATGCACATGTAAACATGCTTGAATTCCACCTGCTAATCTGCATTTACACTTGCTCTAACTAAAGCAGATGAAAACACTGGGGAAAAATCTACTTAGTTTTAAAAAGTGTTGTGTTTTGACAAATGTAAGACATTCTTTTAATTAAACCAATGGGATTTTATGGATATTTTATTGAGAATATTTTAACCTTCTGCTGTTTTAGCGATGCTAAAGAGGCTAGGAGAAAATCCTTGAAGCACAACAGCCACAGTCAGCAAACACATGGGAGCCATGAATGCGGTTTGAATGCATATATGAACACCAAGCGGACCAGACACAGGAAGTGGACTACAGCGCAGGGCATTTTGGGTAAATACAACCAAAGCAAACATGTTAGCCTAGTGCTAGCAGAAGAAATTACTCTTGTTTTTTTCTAAACAAAAAAGAAACGGCTAAAATCTGATGCTTCTCCACTTTTGCTGATATAACATAAGAAAAATGCTCTCATCGTCTTCTTCAGTGGTTTTCATGTCATTTCCTCTAGTGGTTCTTGTTGCAGCGCCCCCACAGGCGAGGAGGGGAACAGGTTTTTCAAATAGCTTGTTTGGTTTGATATATTGCAGTGCAAAGAGAAATGTAGCAAATTGAACTGAGTTTACCAGACTATCAGGTGGGAAAACATACTAAGAACAGTTATTAAAAAATGTATGAAGAAACAGTTAATGAAGATCCCATAATTATTTTATGAAAAAAGAGGAAATGATTTATTCTTTGAAACTAAAATTTACTCTATACCTCTGTTTAATGTTTTTTATCTCACATTGGTTAACTTAAAATGTATTTAAATAAACTTTCCTCTCTTCAAAGACTCAACATGCAGCTGAATCTTGCACATTTTCTGATTTAGACACAATTCACAGAACCTATTTCTGACCTGAAGTCTTACATGAACACAACCTGTTCACATCCATGTGCTGCTTCTTCATCTGCCTGAACGTTTTGAGGAATTACTCATAATCACAGCAGCAACGAGCGCCTCGGCACTTAGGCTGGGAACATCAGAATACACTTGCTGACCGTTGTTTTTCCTCTGAAATTTATTTCCTCTTCTCTGCACCTCGACGCAACACACCATCTTCTGTCTCAAGTGGAAAATGTGTTTTCTGCTCTTTGTGTCACTTGAGGTAATTATGTGTCTCCATGTATCCACAGTGAGCATAAAAAAAAGAGCTCATTCATGCAGAAAAGCAGCTCTGGAGGAGAACAAGTAAGTCCATTAAAGATGTTTTTTTTTTTGTTGCTTTCACAGTTTTTTTACTAAAACATTTTCCAACATTTAACAATTACAGGACATCCTTAATGTGCTTTCATGAGTTGTGACGTTTTATGTTCCTGAATTATATAACAACATCCATACTTTTTATTTCATTTTATGTTGCACAGTTATACAAACCTTACATCAGTGGTCCCCAAACTACGGCCCGCGGGCCAGATGCGGCCCGCCTCCACATTTGGTCCGGCCCCCTGAACAATACCAGAGTATTTTCATATATGTGCATTTTTATTTGATAAGTTGGACTTTTGCAATAAAATGTTCCTTAGTAATGAACTTTATTTATTATTAACTATTAGTTAGTAACTATTTTATACATGCATATAATTGACCCTAACCCTTTTTTTTATGTGGAGAACCCAGTGTTATTTGGTTATTATTTATTTCATAAATAGTGTTATTTCCTGACTTTTGTTCTCTGAAGAATCCAGAAAAGGTTATTTGATTGTGCTTTCTGAAAAACAATACATTTTTATGTTTAGCACTCTTACAATCGTCACACTTTTTCTGTTACAAACTGACCCCGGCCCCCCATCAGAGAAGGGACAAGTTATGTGGCCCTCACAGGAGAAAGTTTGGGGACCCCTGCCTTACATTTTTGAAAAGCAAAAGTGGAGCCTCCTGCACAACCAACAAGAATGCAGCCAGTGGTTTCTGGTAACCTATCATGCTTCCTTGAACAGGTTAGGAAAGACTATGGCCTAAACAAAACATGTTTTTGCACATCTTTAGATTGTGAGGCATTAGTCAGAATTAGTTGTTTTAGGGCCTTTGTCACTGTAAAACCAAATTAGCTGCTTCTAACTCGGTGTTTACAGTTCCATGTGAAAATGGCTGCAAACAGATGCGCAAATATACAAGTATATATCTTTGAAAAGCAGGAGTGGCGCCTCCTGCATAACCAACAAGAATGCAGCAAGTGGTTTCTGGATGGTAAGTAACACGTGGAACTCTGCTGGGGTTGCTAGGTAACGGTGCAACGTCTTTGGAATGTGACTTGATAATAGAGAGGCTTTGTGAAAAGGCTCCTTTTCCAGACACCAAAAAACAGCTGGAAGTTTTTTTTTAAGTGCTGGACTGTTTTTAGAAGCAGATAATACTCAATGGAAGAACAAAAACATGGAAAATTGTGAATTTAGCATAACAAATCTCCTCTAACATTTCTTTTCACAGAATAACGGAAGTAAATCAGGAAAAGGTAAGTTGGTTCCTCACTGAATGCTGGTTTTGTTCAGTTAAGGTTCTGAAGAGAAGATGTGATACATTGTGGCGATTTTTTGTCATAAATTCAAAGCAATCCTGATGCTTAAAAAGAAAAATGTAGTTGGTGCTTCTGGTTTGTTTATCTGCCCAAACAGCAGCTTGGCAGAGCTGCAGAGTCCATCATGCATCACTGCGTGTTTGGGTCCAGCCTGTCCACTGCTTTCCCATACATTCCTCCGTCTCTTTCATACTCCACACATTTCTGTTCTCCTTTTGTTGCCCTGCAGGCCTCAGCACATTACAAAGAGATGCAGCGAGCTCAGATCTGGCTTTCATGAGTTCTGTAACACAGAACCAGAACTTTGTTAAAAGGCTTGAGCAAGTTTTTTGTCTCCTAACATCAGGAAAATTCTCAGAAAGTTTTAGATCTGATGTGGAATTCAGCAGAATTATGAAGCAAATATGAAGGAAGCAGAGGAAATACATCAGTGCCATTCAGTGTGTTACTGCCTAGCTTTGCTCTCGGCATAAAAATGTGTTTCAACATGTCGGCCAACCAGAAGT
Source organism: Xiphophorus maculatus (assembly GCF_002775205.1). Classification (NCBI taxonomy): domain Eukaryota; kingdom Metazoa; phylum Chordata; class Actinopteri; order Cyprinodontiformes; family Poeciliidae; genus Xiphophorus; species Xiphophorus maculatus. The sequence goes on along the minus strand of NW_019369766.1, from coordinate 7,898 downwards.
CAAAATGTTCAACTATTCTTCCATCTTCACGTCTGTGTAGCGCATTATGTTAGCTAAAACCGTATAATGTAAAGGAGACACAAAATATAAAAAGTAGAACTGGAATAATAGAAAACATCTGGCTTTTAAAAAGGTTAGAGCATTTTATGTTCTCATTTCCAAAGAACCAGAACGAACAGTATTCTGCTTGAATGATTTATAATAAATCTGATATTTGACAAAAATAAATTCAAAACCTAGAAAAATGTCCTTGATTTTAAAAATTCCTCAGCCTTTTATGTTTAACCGAAAGTCCAATAATTACGACAAGTATTAGGGCCATACTAAGAAAATATAAAAATCAAAATTACAATTACAAGAATAAAGTCATAATATTACAAGAACAAAACTCATATGAACATAACCTCAAAATAATAAAAGAATAAAGTCTTTGTATATGAGAATGAAGTCATATTTTTAGAATATTTGTATGAAAATAGTCGTAATAAAACAAGAGTAATTCAAAATTAAAAGAAAAATGTCATAATATCACAAAAATAGTCATAATATTAAAAGAATAGTTGAACAAAGTCATGAAAAACTTTAGCCATAATATTCTGATAATAAAGATATAATAATACAAAAATAAAGTAGAAATTCAGAGAATAAAGTCACAAAATTACAATAATAAAGTCGAAATAATACGAGCATATAAATTATAATTTTACAACAATGAAGTCGAAATATTATCACTTTATTATTGTAAATAATCGAATAATATTTTAAAATAATATCAGTAATATTTTGACAGTAAAGTTGTAATATTATCACTTTATTCTCGTTTTATTTTGACTTGATTCTCATACGACTATTCCGTCGTATGTGATTTTTCTGAATTTTTAAATTTAGCGTAATACTCCGTGGTAAATATCAGATTGTTGAGAGACAAAGATCGAAGCTTGACAGACATTTTCTTGTCAGGCGGTGAGAAGTCATGATTGGGTTTAAATGAAGTGTTTCTAAAAACCCGAGGCAGTGTGTCAGGGAGAGTCACAGACAGAAAATCACCTTTGTTTTCTGAGGATTGAAGGACAAAAACAGCAGAAGCCACAGAATGTTGATGCTGCTTGAAGTGACTGGGAGTGAATTGTGATGGGATCCTGCTGCCTGCGGCACGTCAGAGGAGAAAACTAACACGTCTAGTCCAAATCTGTGGATCTTTTTCACAGCATAGATTTAAATATGTGATTTTTGCATTTATGCATAAATATTTTAGTGGAACATGAATACCTGACAGGTTCACATGGGAATAGAAATGGCCTGAGGGGCGGCGCGGCAGGGGGGCAACGAACAAAGGCTGCAGGGAATATATTACTACAAAATACACTAAATAATTATTCAACTACTTTCTAAACTATTCATACAGTTCCTTATTTAAATATGATACACTTTTTCTGAATGTTGAGGCTGAGAATGATATGAATAAGCACACTACACAGGAAAGCCCTCCTGAATATTTAAGGAGATAAAAAAATGAAGGTCTATGCAAAATTTGTTGAAGGACAATTCTCTTCCTCGGAGTTTGTGACAGAAATCCTAAAGCAGTTCATCTCAAGGGGGAAGGGAGGCGAGCCATGTGCTGCAAAATTCAAAACCTTTCTTCAAAATTAAAGATGTTGAAATGTTCCCCCCATGTTTCCATTTACCTCTGCAAAAGAAAGTCAGTTAATTCGACTTAAACATATACACTGAATAAAAAGAAAGATTTTTTAGTTTAGTTAGAATTACCAAAATTATTTCTATTTGCTAAATGACAGAAAACTTTGCAAAAACATTTTTTTTTTTTTTAGAAATTACTTACACAGTACTGTTGATAACTTCTGTTTCCAACTATACATATGAAACCTTGAAAAGTTTAATTTATTCCTGAAGTTTGGGTTTGGAAACAACACGTGGGCAGCGTTCTCCAAGGTTTAAGCATCCTCATACTGTAACTAACCCTCAGTCTATCAGAAAATGTTTCTGCACTTCAATTCCCTTTGATTGTCGATTAGTAATTTGGGAAGAATCTTTCCCCCCAGCAAACTGTGTGGACTCTGACTCCTTAACCTTTTAGACTCATCCACCAACCGTAGGTTCTGGATAACTTCACATAAAAACCGGGGCTGGACAACGAGACTCTGCCTACTTTAGCAAACACCTCAAGAGATGAGATGAGATCAGTTTGGAGCTGAAGTTCAAAATAATAGAGATTACACTGACAAGGGTGAATCTGTTCCCAAGGTGCTGTAGGAACTCTGAAGTTTAGCCGTAAGGCAGAATATTTTGTGTTAGTTTGTATTCTTGCTCATCACTGATGTCCCTTTTGGTCAGAAAAACAGGGTTTCCATAGTAATGTTACCCAAGACAGGTTCAACTTTATATGGTAAAAGAAAAAAAAGGAGAGGAAAAAGAAATCCAATCCTCTGCTGCCCTCTAGGGTATTAATGGTAGAAGTGAAAGCATACTTAAATTAAATATATTAAAAAGTATCATGTAAGATTAATTATGTGTTGTATAGATCACAACATTCAAACAAAAAACAGATTTGCTGTCATTATGCGGTTGAAACCATAAGTTTACATTCACCAAAATAAAACACACAAACTTAGTTTACTGTAATTTTGATTCATACGTTCAACTTAATTTAGTTTTGTATAATACAATCAGATTAAATAAGTTCCATTCTAACTGACTGATTTTTATGGACAACAAATACTGTACATTTTGAAACATTTGCTCTTTATTTGCCAAATATTTGAGGGGAATCAGATAATTTCAGACAACTGAAATATTTGGTTCCAATCTTCTCTCTAACTTTGGCACAAACAAAAGAGAGAGAGCAAATGTTAATAAATCTACAGGATTTGTTGTCCATGATGAAAGGAATGAAACAGAACAGAATTTCACGCAAGACCTTCTCCATTTCAGGCTGTTTTCCCCTTCCAATATGGCGGAATGGTTGACGTCTCCGTGTGACGAGCAGCTTGTCACACACCGGCGACAAACTTCTGATTCGTCATTGTTCGCGACGTTGAATCTGATTGGTCCGTTTGTGTTCCAGCGTTACAGATTCCGAGTAGAAACACGGACTCGCTGTTTTCCATCCGTTATCCGTCGAACATCGCATCCTGTCGTTGTTACAGCAGGTTTTTAATTCACTAATTTGATGCAGCTGACGTCGTTGTAATCGTAAACGCTCGAAGCGACATAAATTCCGTCTGTTTCAGGTAATTTCTACGGCTTTTATCCTGAAATGACTTGCTAGCTAGCTGGCTAACATGAGTTTACATTAGCTAATGCTTTAGCGCTAAAACTCCGTAATTTACTACTTTTTTGTTATTTAAATACAGTATGTGGCTTTTCTTTGACATTTTTAAGCAAATACCGACTATTCTCTCTTATTGGTCAGATTTAAACATCGTATGAAATGCTTTAATTCATCCTACAGTTAAATTGAATATTATGTGTTATTTATTATTGTTTTAATTCCTGTTCAGGTTAAATCTTGGTCTCAGTTTGAGTGAAAATATTTAAAATATCATTTAATTCACACAAATGTATAAAAATCAGTCTCCACCTAAACTGATATCTCAACAAATTTCAAATGCCAGTTGTGTAGAAGACTAAATAAAATAAACTATGTATGTTTTTCTGGAGAAGATTTCCATATTAATCTAAAACTGGACAGAGAGCAGGGCCGGTCCAAGATTTATTAAGTCCCTGAGCAGAAATGGGAGTAGCTCCCCCTTCTAGTTAAGGCTACTGCTGTAACCACATGTTACCCCTCATTAAAAGTCTCCATGTTTCCTATTAAAATGATTGATTTATCATTAACTGGAGTATAAGACATAAAAAAGGCAACTTGCTAAGCCAAAAGTGCATATAATATACATACATTTTGAATTTAAGAGGAAAACACATTTATGCTTTAGCCAAAACTCTCTTAAGTGACGATTCAATTTCACAAAAAGGAAGGCCATGTTATTGAATTTTAGGCAAGAAATATTTATTTTCTTATTTAAGAAAAGAAAATGTAATTATTCGTTTTGCGTCTTTTAAGGTATTTTTTATATTGCATAAAAATGGCTTAAGTAGTTAATTGAAAAATCCATAGAATGTGTCAAATATTTTTATCTGATTAATCGATTCTTAATATAATAGATGTAGTTTGTAAATACAGTAATAAGTGACTAAAGCTGCTGATAAAAACATTTTGAGAATATTTGGTCAATTTAGTGTTTGTCCCCAGTCATGTCCTTCCAGCCGGACCGTGGGGGTCTGAGGGGACAGATGCCCCCCGGCCAGAACTACCTGAGCCCTCCCGCTCCCCAGCCTCCTGCTCCACCGTACCGTTACGACCCACAGACTCCGCCGGGTTCGGGTTACCATGGCAGCGCCGGCTGCATGCCCCACCACCCTGACTTCATGCAGTACCCTCCCCCGGCTCCGTCGCAGCAGACCCCCGGCGCTCTGAGGCAGTGCCCGCTGCGCCCGCCTTTCCCCAAACCACCTCCCAATTTCCCGCCTCCCCCTTTGCCCAGCTCAGCAGGGGGTCCTACTCCCGGCTCCAGGTGTCTGTTCAGACCTCCTACCCCCCCCTACATGATGCCTCCGCCCCCACTGCCTCACCCAACCATGCCTCCGCCCATGAGCTACCCACCCCCCGTACCCCATGAACTACCCTCCTTTCCCTCCTCCGCCCTTCAACCCTGGCTACACCCAGACCGCTGGCCCCTTCCAGCCGGACCACGGCCTGCGACACGGGGGGCCGTACCCGTACGAGAAGTCCGCCGACAGCCGGAGGTCACCGGAAAGAGGGTATCGCTATGACGACCACAGGCAGAAGAGCTACGGCGAGCGACACAGAATGGAGTTCAGCGGAGAGAGGAAGGAGCGCGGGAGGAGTCCCGACCGGCGCGGGAGGCCGGAGGGAGGGCGCTACAAAGCTGACTACGACAGAGGGAGGAGTCCGCCGCGACACCGGAGCCGGGAGAGGAGCAGGTAGGGGTCAAACTGATGGCCCGGGGGCCAAAACCAGCACGCCTCTGCTTTTTATGTGGCCCTCTATCAATCAATTTTATTTGTGTGACATATTTTAACAACAAGGCAGTTCAAGTGCTTTACATAAAATAAATAAATTGAATCAATTAATCACTATACAGACTCTATAAAAGGACATTTGCTGAAATAACAACACAATTGGAGAAATCTTTAAGCAAAACTGTATAAAGCCAATAAATATTTTGTATTAAAGGTTTTTTTAAAAATTTCAGTACATATACAGTATTTTACCCAGGACTCCTCAGCATCACCTGGTTCAAATTCAGTGTAAAAAAAACATAAAACATTCATATTTCTTAATCAATAAAAACTATTCAGTAATAAGGATCTCTCTCCTGTCTGCTTCATCACAGGGAGCGGTACCGCCACCGAGATGTTCGTCGATCCCAGTCACCTGATCGGTACAGGAAGAGACCTCGGAGGTACGACTTTCAGGTTCACACAGGGAGGCAGCAGAATGTCACCTTAAAACTCATGATAAATGATCACATTGTCATTTTGAGACAATTTTCAACTAATAAAACAATAAGGTTATGATAAAAGTACAGCCTCTCAAAGATCAAACTTTAATTTCCACTTGGAAAAAAACACAAAGTACCAAGTATTTTTGTCTAATTTCTAGTGCAAAAATCTTAGTTCACTTGAAACTTACTAGTAACTTTTCAGCAAGAATTAGGTGCTTGTTTAAGTCAATAATTCCTTAATATTAATGAAAAAGTTCTACTTAGTTCTTACATTTGTCCCATTTTATAACTTGGTACGATTTTGTGTTTTTGCAGTGAATTCATTGGAATTCATTATGATCAATGAATCAATCAAAATGTTATCGTGAAAATATATTTTTCATGACAAATTATGACCAATAAAGTGATCTTTTTCAGCGTTTTTTAGATTTAGGTCAAAAGACTCAACTTGAAATGAGTGGGGGGAAAAGCAACCAGAGTTCAAAAGATGTGAGCCATTTTTAGAAGATAGAAATCTGAAAGTGTGTTTTTATATTTGTTTTGTGTAGCCGCTCAACGAGCCGAGAAAGGAAGCGAGGGCGCTGGGAGGAGGAGAAGGAGCGGAGGTCAGACAGCTCCTCGGGGCCGAGCCGGGAGCGGAGCTACTCGTCCCTCCGGAGCCGGGACAACGACGAGGCGTTCGGGGAGCGCGATCGGCAGCGGGACAGAGAGAAGGAGAAGTACGACGAGGAGGAAGAGCAGCTGAAACCCGCCTGGATCCGCTGCACTCACGCCGAGAGCTACTACTCCAACGACCCCATGGACCAAGTGGTACGTTCTGCTCAGCACACTCTGGTTCATGGGCCAAACCCGGCCGCCTTCCAGATGAACTCAGAACAGTTGTGTGCTTAAATATTATTTTATCAGTCAAATCAAAGGGACATTTATCTGTTCACTGCCAAGTTACATCAATCAGTCCCTCCAGTTTTTTGGCGATTTTGCACAGTAAATTAAAATTTTCACACTGCAAAAACACAAAGTCTTACACAATTGTTCTGTCTAGTTTCTGGTTTAAATATCTTATTACACTTGAAATAAGACAAAACTAATTTACAAGTAACTTTTCAGGAAGATATATGAGCTTGTTTTATGTAAATAATTCCTTAATATTGATTTAAAAAAACTCTAGTTCCATTAGCAGATTATTTCTCTTACAATAAGACATTTTTCTCTTTTCTCTTTCTCAATCTGCCAGGGAATCCAAAACCTTGTCACCCTGATTAATTCCTCTCGGATTTCATGATTGTTTTGATTTATTTTTTATATTTTTTGCAATTAAGATCACACTTAGATATATCTACAAGAAATTTAGGAATATTTGCACTTATGTATGATGTCAAATGAGACTTTCTGTTATTCTCCACCTCAATAAAGGATAACTTGACATCAACTAAAGCTCAAGCAGCAGTTTAGTAGAATTAAGAAATACTGCCACCTACAGGTGGGAGTTAGCATCACTTAAACCCAAACATTTTCACCATTTTTACAAAAATGTGCAACAAACTCAGAATTATGCATCAGAGTGGAAAAACGTGAAAGCATAATTGCGAGTTTATTGCAAATTTCATGCAAAAATGGTCAAAAACTTTCTGTTTAAGTGATGTTAACTCCCACCTGTAGGTGGCAGTATTTTATTTGCTGCTTCAGTAGCTGCCAAGTTATTGCCATTAAGTGACAAAAGCCGTATTTTTGCCATATATAAGCAAAAATATTGCAAAATGTCTTGCAAATATTTCTAAATTTGTAATTTAGTTTGAAAAAAAATCACCAAAACAATCAGTGTGAGAAGATGTTCGATATTATTTAATTTTAAGAACTTATTGAATACAGACACAGCTATTTATTCATATTTAACTGTTTTTTAATGGATTCTGTTCATGCATTCTGGAGCATTCACGGTCTTAATGTGGCTGAAAGTGAAAAAAATTTTGACTCCATGCTGTAGATCGTCAGGCGACGCCTCAGATCACTTCCTGCACGATAAAAGCCTTCCTCATCCCAGCTCTGTGTTTTTCTCCAACACTGACCTTTACCAGGAGTCGGTGAAAGCTGCAGCAGGAACGCTGGCTGCTCTTCCAGGAACGCCAGAGTGACTGTAAATGTCGGAGTAAACTGATTTATCACGACTGTCTGTGCTTTTTCTGCCGGGACAGTGAGGATGTTATCACCGAGTGAAAAACAGAGGACGTAGAGTGACTTTGGCGCTCAGATCGAAGGTTAAATGGAACCGCTTTATGGGAATGAAGCTTGATAATTTAATGTGCTTCTCGTTCCGGGACAAAATTACGTTTTCACAGTTTTCAAAATGAGCTT